>NW_007726237.1:183817-282467 GCF_000696425.1 Galeopterus variegatus
CCCTTTTCCCCTTCTCTTTACCCCCCCCCCCCCCCACCACCACCACACACACACGCACACACAGGCAGGGGGAATTAAACAATTTTTTTAAAAGACCACTGTTTGCAACATTTCACGTCTCATAAGCAGGATGGCTTATACCTTCCCAGGGACCATTACAGCACGCTGCTGCATCCCATTAATTGCTCAGCAGATGTTCGGCAGCCTTCTTTTAAAAATGCTTCAGCCGGAGTATGTTGTTAGTAAGAAAGGCAATGCATAATTTGGTTTGTCTCCAAGGAAAAAGAACTGTCTCCTTTCAGGAATTTACTAGCCTTATTTTGGTTTTCAAACTCAGTTCCCTGTTTGCTTTTATGGGAACACAAGGTAAGCATTTGAAGATACCCGAATATCAGTAGAGACTGGATTTTGTTTGTTTCTCCCCATCCATGTGTTCTGTTTAGGAATTCATTAACTTTGATATCTAAACTGAGCTAAACTCTGAATGCAGTCTTTGCTTTGCTCCTAGCCATGTCTGTGTTTTTTTGTTTTCCATGAAATTCCTCTTGAGGGCCTAACCATTCCTGGAAGCTATGCTTTTGAAATTCTGCTTGCATAAGGGAGAGATTTGAAAGTGTATGAGAATAGAGAGAGAACAGGAGAAGCATGTTATCAAGAAGACTGAGGGAGCGTCTTGCCCCGAGTGGTTCTCTTTGGCCTTTAGGATCTGATGGCAGGTGGCATCTGTATTTAACAGACAAAGGCTATAATGTTGCAAAACAACCCAGAGCATTAGAAAAGGGAATAGAAATCAATCAGGCTAGATATTGGACTGGAAGCACTGGTGTTTTGACCAACGTGTGCCTTTGCTTGTGCTATTCCTCATGGAAATATGTCTCCCCTCTTCTTCACTTCTGTATATCTTCTAAGTCTATTTGTATTTTAAGTCTCTGCTCAATGCATTTGACACATTTGCATGGCGTCGAGATCTTTACTGAGATCACATCTCTCCTTATATGGACTCACATGGATTTTTAAAATCTATATCCTTCTGATGATGATGATCATAAACCATCATCATCATCATCATCTTCATCACTCCTATTTCACTTCTTGTGGATATGGCTCATCATATCTTTATATTGTTTCTATAATTGTACTTAGCAGAGAACTTGCACATATCAGGTGCTCAACAAATATTGCTTTTATAAATAATTAGATGTCTAAATAATTTATACCTTCAGAGATATAGTCAAAATCCCATTTCCCCAGTTAACCTTTAGATCCAATTGATTCAACTGTGAACCCATCTCCATGACATGCAACTTCTTACTAAATAATTGGTGAGTGGAGCCCTGTATTCATTTATCCAGTAAGCATCCAGGGAAAACCCATGTCTGTTTTTCTTTTTTTTTTTTTTTTCTTTTCTGTAATGGCAGGTATCCCATTTATATGTATTATAGTTATTTATATATACATTGTGGAGAGTGGGTGCTCCCTGTTTTCTGTGTTCCAGAACAAGATATCCAAAAGAGAAGGGGGGAGGGACTGGCAAGAGGCTGCTGTGATTAAAGGAGACTGAATCAAGTATAACTTACTGGCCCTTCTTCTGCTCTGGTCTATCTGGAAGGAGAATTTCCAGTGTCAGAGAGCAACCTCACTTCATGGCAGAGCTCAGGGTCACATACCTTGGATTACACCATCCTTGCCTTATCAAACCAACGAGACCTTCTTCACATCTTTTGTGACATCTCCCTTGCCCTTTCTCTCACCCCTGCATTTATCTTGGCCTTCTTTATCGTATATTTTAAGAACTATGATGCCTTCTTAAGTAGAGTTTTTTTCCAGCAAGACCCTGGAAAGCTTGGAATCTGATGCAAACCATTTGATCTGTATAGTTACCTGCAGAATAACAAATTTGAGCCATTAGGAAAATATCCCTGAAATGCCAATAGTTTTCTCATTGCCCCTGTTAACTTTGAGTTTACTCAATGGCAGGATCCATTTCAGATGTATCATCTTATCTCTCAAATGGCTCCATACGTTCCTTTGCAATTATTTCTTTAAAGCTATGGTTCATCAGGGGATATGAAATGGGTTAGGATCCTCACTCACTCCACTGTAGCTAGACCTGAGGCATGAATCCTAGCTGCATGGACTTTTACTAACTTTAACCGAAGATAATAACAAAACACTTCGTGCACAAGGTTCAATAAAGATGAGCCTTAATGTTGAATGGGAGCTCACTAAAAGGAGGGAAAATAAGCATGCCAGGTTGAGGGGCTGTGTTGAGCAAAGGCACAACGAGATGACGTTTTATGGTTTGTATGTAAAATGATGTATCCCCTGACATGGTTAGGGTCATCCAAATAAGTATCATCAAATATTTGTAATTGGTATATTTACCACAGGTTAAATGATGAGCAGGGGGAGGAGGATAAAATGCATGGAAAGCGTATATGCCAGTATACTATAAACTTTGTGTCCATCACCCATGCGGTCTAGTGAGGAAGCTTTCATTAATGAAGGTTTGAGAATATAAGACATAATAAACATGAGAAAGGGAAAAAGAGGTAGATGAAAAGATTTTTAATTATAAGTTTGGGTGACAATCCATAATCTTTTCTCTTTTTAACAAAGTACAAGTATTAGGGGGCCGGCCTGGTGGTGCACTGCTACTGTGCGCTGCTTGGGAAGCGCGGCGGCGCTCCCACCGAGGGTTCGGATCCCACATACAGACCGGCCGCTCACTCACTGAGCGAGGTGCGGGAGCAACACCGAGGGTTGCGATCCCATAGTCGGTCCCGGTCCGGTACGGGGGCGACACTGAGGGTTGCGATCCGTTGCCGGTCATGAAAAAAAAGACAAAAAGGGAAAAAATTTTTTAATAAATAAATAAAATAGAGGAAATTCTAATGTATGCTATTGGTGGATGAACCTTGAAAGATGGCAAGTGAAATAATTCAGAAACTATTGTATATAGTTATGTAGAAACACATATGTATTACATGTATGAGATATATGTGGTAAGACCTGAATGAGGATTTCAGCTTTGCTCAGTCTAGAGGAGAAAGGTGTTGAAGTCAAAAAAACAAAGTACAAGTATTTACATATAGAAATTTTCAACCCAAGTGGCCAGACTGTATATTAAACTATAAGCTTTAATTTGCCAACTCTTTGCAGAGTCTCAGGTGAGAGGAATCTGCTGACAGGTGATAAATTAAAGCCTTCATTGCTGGTGCAAATCTTTCAAGCTCCACCAAACTCTGTATCTTTGTTTCTAAGAGAACCAATCGTCATGAGTAAATTCAGTCTTCATATTTGGCAGGGCGAAGGGGAGTGGAAAGCGGCTTAAAAACATGTTGATTCTTCTGTGGTAGGGTAGATAAGGGTCTACATGAGAATAGAAGGTAAAGAGAGAGCAAGCAAGGGGCAACACTGACATTTTACTTGAGAACACAAAAGCCTAATAGATTAATTCATGCTAAATTGAGAACAACTACCCTTCAAGGAGTATTTGCATTTCATAAGAGTTATTTATTGGACAGATGAACTGAAATGTGGGTGGTAGGATTTCTGCACAGAGAGACTAGAAGGGCTGGAGCTTACTGGTTCCCTCACACCATCTGGCATAAATAAAACCCTGGTCTATGATTGGAAAGTCTCTTTCCATCCCAGAGTAGATCTCTGCTATAAAGCAGTTGTTCACAAACCAGACTCTACATCGCAGTTAACCTAGAAAGCTTCTAAAGACAGAGACTTTTCAGGTCTACCTGCACACAGTGAGGAATCCCCGGGGGATTCCAGGAGGGCGATGTCCAGGAATCTGCACATTTAGTAAGTTTTTCAAATGATACGTATGCAGACAGCCCCTTCCCTAGTCTCAACAACCACTCTTAGAGAGCATTCCACAGACAGAAATCCATCTACATATCAAGGAAAGATGAATGACTATCTCCAGCAGTAAATCTGATTTACAGCTCAGGGCATCCACTAAAATAGAGGCATGAATTAAATAAGAATGGCCTGTGATATTAAATATAAGAGAAAATTAGTAATAAACATTAAAATCTAATTTCTTGACATATTTGAATCCAACCTAATTGGCAGAATGGGTAGATGATCATGGGAATAAGGGGGAAAAAATGAAACATACTTCAGAATCTGGGGTATACTGTATCCATAATCTAGATGAACGGCAAAGGCCAGCCAAGAGCGCTGGTCATGAAACATTTGAAAACCGATTAAAGTGTGAACTGGAATCTCAGTGGCAGATGTAATTGAATAGTTGGGAGTTTTATGAGAGTTAAACAAATAATATTATCTTGTGCTATTCATGTGTTAGTGTGAGCAGAAAATGGTGCATTCACATCTCACTATATTTCTACACATATTTCAGAATGAAGATGCTGTTCTACTCTTAGCTTTCTAGTTGGGTGACTGTGCTTCTGGAGTTTTGGACACACATGACAAAAAAGGTGAAATGTCAACATTTTTCAAAGGAAGAGCCTCAAATCTCAGGTTAAAAAAAACACACACATGCACACACACAAAACCAGTAACACTGCTTCTACCCCATCCATCGGCTGCCTTGTTTAAGCACCTACATTCAGAAAAACTGTCCTTTGTCAAGGGTATGTGTGGATTTTTAATAAAACTGTTATCTTGTGTTATCTTGGCCTCCACGGTTGCTGCTGACTGGTTTAATTTCTTTTGCAGGTGCAATAAAAAGATATCATCACAGAGATATTAGAGAATTAATATTACCAGGCTTCAATTGCTAGCACCAGATATGTTATGAGTCAATGTGGGAGGGGATAAGAAACTCAAATTTTTCAGCCTAGGTCAAGATACATCATGAATTCCACCCTATCATTTTATACTGAGAAAGACACTTTCCACTTGAAGGCAGAATTACCATTAGCCAAGAAGCTTTAGAAATTAGAATATAATTTAAACCACAACGTTATGTTGCAAATGCCAAATAGGAGTTGTGGAGCTCTGAACTGTAAAGCAAAATAAGTTGTTGAAATAGCATTTTCCATTTAAGAATGGAACAAGTACTAGTGAAATTCTTCCACAGCCGATAAATTTATCTGTCTCTTTAGTCTCTGGTTGCCTTATTATCTACATAGTTATCATTTAGAAGTCTATTATGAGTAAAATCATGGTGGTGGTATTTTTCTCTCCTTATGGTTTTTCTCCAAAATAAATACATATTTTTTTCCTCTCCAAGTAATTAGGTTGTTTCACAGGTACATGGACCCAGTGGCTTTCAACAGTTATTAAATTGTTATGGTGTTATGATAAGTAATAACGGGTGCCAAGGGATCTAAATATATTACTTTCCCCGTGTGATTAAACGAATGTGAAACATTCATAAATCTACCAGGGGCCAGCAATGAGGTTGCTCTTTATCTTCTAATAAATTCTTTCTTCCACCTTTTTTTCTAAGATTACCTGAGTCCATAAAAGGGACTAAAATGACCACAGCATAACTGGCCTGAGTTGACCAGCCTGGGGGGATGTACCTGGACACTCTTGGTCAGAGAATGGTCAAGAAGGAGTGATCAGGTGACTAGTTCAGAAAGAGGGTAAGACATGTATCAGGTTGGAAATAAGTGGTAGGTAGGACATAGAAATGCAGTTCCCCAAGAGGAAGGCAAGGCAGATGGTCAAGAGAAACTGGCCAAAAAAAAAAAAAAAAAAAAAAGGCAGGAAAACGCATATAAAATACAGAGAAAATACCACAACCTAGAATAAGTTACCCTTTATTCATCAAGTTTCTTATACCTAGAGTAACCAGGACTTTATTAAACTTAGAACACCAGAGAGACAGAACCAATAGGATATATACATATAGATAGAAATATGAGTGGGGATTTATTAGTGGAATTGGCTCACGTGATTAAGGAGGCTGAGAAATTCCACAAAAGCCCATCTGCAAGCTGCAGACCGTAGGATGCTGGTAGCGTGGCTCAGTACAAGTCCAAAGGCCTCAGAAGTAGGGAAGCCGATGGTAAAATTCTTTCTCTGAGGTAGAAAGCCTGAGAACCTGGGGGGCTGCTGGTATGAGTCCTGGAGCCCAAAGGCCGGCAAATCTCAAGTTCTGATGTCCAAGGCAGCAGAAGAATTTATTTCAGTTCTTCCAGAGAGAGCAATCTGTCTTCTGTATTTGTTTTCTCTGAACCCCCAGCCAACTGGATAGTGTGATCTTCCCCACCTGGCCCACTCAGACTCACGCTTATCTCTTCTGGAAACACCCTCACAAGCACACCCAAAAGAAAGCTTTACCAGGTTTCTAGGTATTTCTTAATTCAGTCAAGTCGACACCTAAAATTAACCATCACAAGGACTATCCTGGATTGTTACAGCTGTTGTGTCACCATAAACTTTAATAGCACCCCTTTCATAAAGTTTCTTGCTTGAGAAGAAAACAGTTATGGTCACTTTACTTTTACCCTGCTACCCTGATGGTGGGACAGAGGTCGATGCCAAGCACTGGGTAATGTGGAGACCAAAGATAGGAATTGCTAATTGGATGTTTAACAAGTTGAAAGAGATTGTTTTGAGGAGAGTAAGTAAGCTATTGCTATGTAACAAAACACCCAGAAATTTTGAGGCTTAACAGCAAGCATTTAGTATTGCTTATGCGTCTGTGGATCGGCTGGGTGTCTCTTCTGCTCTTGCCTGTGTTCACTAGTCTGTCTGCCTTCAGCTACGGATTGTTTTATAGGGAGTGCTGCTGATCTTGGCTGGCCTCTCCCAGATGGTACGGTCAGCTGGCTATAGGCTACTCTAGAATGGCCTTGGTTGGGATAATTAAGCTCTTCTTCACATAGTCTCTCATCCTTCAGCAGACTGTTCTGAGCTTGCTCACACATGGTGGTGGTAGGATTCCAAAACAGAAAGCACAAGTGTGCAAGGCCTTGAAACTCACAGTTAGCACACCATCACTTCTGTAGCATCCCATTGCCAAATGCAGGTGATAATGATATCCCAGGTTCAAGGGGTGAAGAAACAGATTTCACCTTCTGGTGGAAGGACCTTCAAATTCATTGCAAAAGACTTGGATGCAGAGAAGGGCAGAGAACTGAGCAAGCAATGTATCAATCTACATGAGGCTGACTGCTCACTTATGGGAGACTTGAAATGCTTGTGAGTAGTTTAAAAAACTCTCTCCTAGAGCCTTAAACAGATCGAGCTATTAGCAATGAAGCAGCATATTTTGTTTTGTTATGTTTTGTTTTGTTTTGTTTTAGTGACTCAGAGAATGTAAAGATCGGACAGGTCCTTAAGATAAGGACAAGATATTTTATATGTGAGAGAAAGTGAGGCCTACCATGCAGGACTCGCAAGTTGTTATGCATAATAATCACCTGTGTAGCTTGACACATAATGGATTTCTGGGGCCCATCCTAAGATACATATATTTTTTTCTTGAGTAAAGCCTAGGAAACTGCATTCTCACAAATGCTCCAGGTAGTTCTGATTCAGGTAGTCTGTAAACTGCATTTTGAGAAATACTTTACATAGTAGTCAAGATTCCTCATTGACTTTCAACTCTAGAAAACTAAAACATGTCTTTCTCTCGTCTGTTAATTATGGTGATGTTTGGTCTTGGACGTACCCGTGGTTATTACTTCTTGGCCAAGTGAACTCAACTCCTGTGACTGGATGTTCCTGAAGATTCATCCTCAGTTTAAATCCAGCAATAGTGCTTCACCAGTCACTAGAACTGTTAAAAGATAAACTGAGACGCATTAAAATGTTATAGTTTATTTGAGCAAACCGAGTCATTCACACGCGGTGAATGTGGAAGTAAGGCAAAGAAAATATTTGATTGGTTTAAGTAGAGCAATAGCCTTTTTCCACTGGAACGTCCTTAGTTACAGGTTAGTTGGCAGTTTCTGATTAGTTAAGCTTAAGTTTCACTTTCTTAGAATATGAATGTTTACACTAAGTTATGTTTCAACTTGCTTACCTAGGAATGCAGGACTCCAGAGCTGCCTCAGTCTCATGGCTTCTCACTTAATTATTTTATCAGTGCCTTCTCTGGTAATTTCCACCCAGTATGGCCTGCAGTATCATGGCTTTATTCTACTAAGGTGTAGCAATCCTTAAGACTCTCATGATTGAGTTTGGATTTGAACTGGAGGGAAGGCCCACTGGCCAGTGAGGGTGCTCTGGAATGGAAACCTTTCTGGCCCTTCTGCACTCCAGAAAAGCTTTCTGTGTGCTATTCCCACATCATTTTAATTTCTGAAAAAAGATTTTAGACCACATGGATTTTTGTGATAGTCAAGGCATACAACTAAAGCCTGACTCGGGTCTACTTTGAAGGCAGGAAATGAGAAAAGAAAGTCAAGTATGGGGAACTTGCTTCTTCAACTTCCTGACAGCACTAACTTTTGGATTAGAAATGTAGTTAGAGTTCAAAGTTTCAGGGTCATACTGTAGGCAGACATTCTCAAAGAAAGTCCCTTTGATGGAATGAGATTGAGCACAAGACAGCAATAAGGGCATTCTATATGGCTTCCTTGGGTGACACTACCATGACATTGACTTTCGAGCCAAGCAAAGGGGCAAAGTTGAAGCAAGGGGCAAAGCGGTGCCCAGTAGAGGCATTTCCTAGAGGGTGTTGTGTGGGACCTCGCTCTGTAAAGACCGTGTGGTCAAATGAGTGTGAGAAAGACTAGGGTAAAGTTTAGTTAGTTTCTTTCCTGCAGGACTGTTATGAACCTTTAATGTACTGATGTGCAACGTGAATCTCCAGATAGGGAACACTGCATGCACCCTTTTCCAATATTATTTGATCATGGAACTCTTTTGTCATCTTTTAGGACTTTTTCCCTATAGAATACACTTTCAGAAATGTGATAGAAGTAAGATGATAATGCTAAAAATATTAGGCATGTGCAGTGTGCCAGGTCCTATTACAGTGCTTTGTCAATTCTGTCTCATTTTATTCTCACAACATTCTAAATAAACCAAACCCTTGTTTTATCTCCATTTTGCAGATGAGGAAACTGAGATTCAGTATGAATTACTTAGCCCCTTATGGGGCTAAAAAGGAACCATATCCATTACTTAACGCCAAATGGAGTTTTAAGTTTACTCTCAAACACACATTTACTTAGCACTTACTGCATGTTAATCACTTTTCACAACAAGATTGCTATCACCGTAAGCATTCCTATTGATATAACCAACCCACGTCCCCATGAATAAAATATTCAATTTATTTGCAGGTTCCTCACAGGATTTTAGAAACAACATGTGCCAGCACCCAGGCTTAAAAACGTTGAGTCACTTAGAATACTGCTTGTATACATGTTTTACTCTGTGCAAGAATAATGGCAAAAAACTGCTCAGCACTTTTCCCCACACATTTACCTTGTTTAAACTGCAAATGGAGAGGGATTAATTTATGCTAATTCCACACAACAAGCTAAAGCCCATTTATCACAAGTTTCCATTCCTCAGCAAAACATGCACAAATGCACCTAAGTGTTGGGTGAACTAAGATATGCAGCTGCTGTTGTGTGGAGCAATAATAGACCTGTTTATATTCAGGCACAGATCAGCAAGCAGAAGCTACCCACAGAACACAGAGGGCAGTGGTACTCAATTTCTCGCCACGCTGCCAGCTGCTACCTGCTGCTGCCTGTTTGCCTGCCTCTGCGAAGTGACTAAACCATGCAGGGTTAGGGAAGGGGACTGTATATCACTGGTTTTAGAACTCGGGATACTGCAGCTTATTTTCCCAAAATAATATGATAATTACTTAATAGTGTTAATGCTGCTTGTTTATGGAATGATGATTTGAGTGTGAATAATTTAGCACTGAAAGATTTAACCTTGTGATGGGGAGAAAGCTAAGAGAAGGAAGGGAAGAGAAGAGAAATAGAGTTCATTTATGTGCATGTGTGTGCATGTGCGTGCGTGTGCATGTGTTTGCTTGCTGTGCTACCGAGAGCATGGCCAGAGTAATTTCCTCTTGTAGTTTTTCATTTATTTCAAATGCCAACGCTTTCAAGCAAGCTCAGTGTTCTTGCAGTTGCTCCATAACACTGATACTTTGGTTATGCTGAAAGAGTGTTCAGCTAGAGTGAGAAGTTTAGCTTTATTCCTGCCTCTAACCATCCTAACCTTCTGTGGCCCCTCTCCAGGCCTCCATTTGTTCCCTGTTAAATCCAGGGTTTGCATTAGAAGATTGCCTTTAAAATATCTTCCTATTATTATTTCCTTAATGTGATGATGGTATTATGATAATGTTGACAGAGAGAGAGAAAGAGATCTTTTAGTTACAGATGATGAAATTACGTGATATCTGAGATTTGTTTCAAAAAGTGGTTAAAGGTTGAATGTGAGTAGAGGTAAAATAAGATTGGCTGTTGGTTGTTGGTTGTTGGTTGTTGAAACTGGGTGGTGGGTCCATGAGTCTTCATTTCTCTATCTTCTCTCTCTCTCTCTCTGCATATATATATTATATATATGTATAAATGTATACACACACACATGCACACATATATATGTGTGCATATATACAAGGTGTTGGGAAAATAGAATAATTTAATCAGGCCCCCTCACCTTAGGGACGGTTGGGGGCAGTGCAGCACATTCTTTGTAAGCAAACTTTGTGTGTGTTGGTAGAGTTAGTGCACATGCACAGTGCCGCAACCTGGCCGGTGTCTGCCTCCGATGGCTGCCACGCACACAGCCATGCTCTCGAACCTATGGCTTCCAAGGACCTGTTAGCTGGTTACCTAGCTCATAGACCTGTGTGTGAGGGGTCTGGTGACCCAGCCTGGTGTATGAGGGGTCTAGTGACCCAGCCTGGCATGTGAGGGGTCTGGGGACCCAGCCTGGCATGTGAAGGGTTTGTGACCCAGTCTGTGAATGGGGTTGAGGGGTCTGTGAGCTCCAGACTCAGCCCTAGCTTGGCAATTGGCCCAGTTGGCAGGATTCGGGCAGGTAAAAGAGCATGATACAAGAGTACTTCAAAAAGTTCATGGAAAAGTGGAATTGAAAGAAAATATATATCTTTTTATGAACTTTTTGAAGATCCTTTGTATGTTATCTAAGGCTGAGTGTAGGATCTATGATTCTAACTGCTCCTTTCAAAACTTAATAACATTTTAACTTGTGTCACGTTAATTTTCTTCTAGTGCTATAGTCTTAATCCTAATCCTCATCCTCAGAAACATCTTTTTAAATTTCTAATATCTCCCACTGAAATTAGCACAGGGCTGAATGTACTGAAAATGTGTGTGTGTGAAATGACTCGGGTTCAAGTCTCAATTCTTCCCTTTACAAGTTCTAAGTTTTGGGAATGACATTACACAATGAGCACTTGACTGTTTCTACCTGCTTACTGAGGATCACAGTCCCTGCCTTTCACTTGTGAAAACCAGTTGTGATAATGTCTATGACAAATGGAAGGTCTTCTTTTCTGATGATATCCTACCATTTACAATGTGAGTCGTGAATTATTTCCAGACTTCCTTGCTGATAGCACTGAGAGGGTGACTTTCTAATTTCTAACGGAGAGCAAGTGTGCCTTGGGTGTTGGAGTGCAGTGCGACCACACCCATCCTTCCTACTCACAGACTCACACCCCTACTTCACACCTTCAAGTGCCGTTTGACTTATACAGGAAAGAATAGTTGGGGAGGGAAGTTTGTTATGTTCAGAGCCTCCTAAAAACTGAACCTACTAAACAGACTAAGCCTATTTTCTTAGAAAAAAACTTGGCTTTTGTTTTTCACCAAAACCACGTGGTTATATGAAATATGCTTTCTAGTAGTGGTTACTGAGAGGCTGGGATGTAATCCTACAAAAACCAGACAGAGCAGAAGCAGCGCAGAGTCTTGTCTGGGACCATCAGTACTACAGTCACTAATTCTTGACCTTTTTTACCTGGCTGACCAGAATGTTGCCTTCTCAGCTCTCGACAGAGAAAAGCTACAGAAAATGGTGTTTAAAGGTCACCTGAATTTCTGGGTCTCGGGCTTTGCTTAAATTGATGGAAGGTAAAGGTCAGCATACAGATGTCCGTGGGGTGCATATGGCTCATCTTTTATGCTTGAGCTATGCTATATTTGCAAAATGTCAGCTTTTGAGTGGGTAGAAATCAACTGCAAACAAAGTCATTACAAGTGCAACAGGTTTGACCCTGAGATGCAGGAAGAGTTGAGGTGAAGAAAGATGTTTTCCAAAACTTCACTTTAAGGGTGCTCAGGGAGGGAGACTCTTTTATGAATGCAGAGGATTCTGTTTTGTCCAAAAGGAGACATCACTGCATTTGGGAGGCTGGAGCTGCTCGGTGAGGGCTGTCAGGGCTTTAGGAAGCTGCAGAGACAACCGGGTTACAAACCCCTCCCCCAGTATCAGAGCAACTGCTCTTGGAAAATATTCACTTAGCTGTCAACTTTCTGTGTGCAAAAATGTAAGCAAGCTACATTACTTTCCAATTCTTTCTCTCACAACTGCCGGGGTAAGAAGGATTACGTAATTCACAAAAGTAGTCTGTTGGTGGTTTTACTGGTTATCTGCTTTGCTTAGTAGGAAAAGCTTGCATGTAGAGTATAGGAAAATTTGATAATAATTAGTATTGTATTATTATAACTATTGATTAATACTACTAATAATAGCAGCAGTGCAAATAAAAGCTAGTACTTAAAGAGGGCCTAATAATTAGATACACTGTCATTCAATCCTCACAACAACTAGCTGAGGTCTGTACTGTTATTCTTATCTTACCATATAAGGCACATTAAAGTCAAGTAACTTATCCAGCTTATCCAGGATCACACAGCCAGCAAGTAGTAGAGTAGGGTTTGAATCCAAGCAGTTGGCTGCAGGGTCTGTGCTTCTCCCTGCTCCACTGTAGTGCTTGAACAGGCCAGCTGCAGCATTCTGGGGGCAGGGACAGGCTCAGATGCATTCACGTGGTGAGCATCGTGTATACACGTCCCACTTGGTTTTTAGGGACTCACCAGGCCTGTGTGTGAACTGTGGAAGCCTTTCACGGAGTCCACCTGCCCAAGCCTCTGCTCACAACCATGTCTTGTTCTCTCCCCAGCCCCACTGGTGGACCTTACTCCAACCCACAGTGGATCCGCCATGCTGATGCTGCTCTCAGTGGTGTTTGTGGGGCTGGCCGTGTTCGTCATCTACAAGTTTAAAAGGTGCGTGTCCCTCTGTCCATACCTCCCCTCCCGCTTCCCTCTTCCTGACAGGTTCAGATGCATGTGTCGCAGTGATGCACGTCACCCATGCAGAGCAGTGATGGTTTCTGTTAATGTTTTAGGAAGATCCCGGGGATTAATGTTTATGCCCAGATGCAGAATGAAAAAGAACAAGAGATGATCAGTCCAGTCAGTCACACTGAAAGCAGGCCCAATATCCCTCAGACTGAACTAAGGAGGCCTGGCCAGCTTATAGATGAGAAGGTGGAATCACAGCTCATAGGTAAATGATTCCCAGTAGCTGTCAGCCTAAGTAGTCAATGGCTGACTTTCCCTCTAACCCCTTTCTGACTTGACATAACCACTCTCTTCTCCTCTAACACCCCTGAGAGAAACAGTTAACATACTTTTTTCCCCTCTTCCTTTCATTAGAATGGGGAAGAAAAAAAAAAGCCTTCTTGCTTCTATCTAGTTTTTTTCTCTCATTAGTTTATTCCTCCACTTACAAAAACCCTTGCTAAAACATTGGGCTACAAAGGTTTATGGGCAAAGGAGCAAAGCATTTGCTCTAACAAGATCCAAGAAGGAGATGTCTCAGGGGCTGGGGCTGGTAGGCTGGAGGGCTGAGCAGTATTTCAGCCTACCAGGGTGTGTTTTGATCATAACAAAACATGCCAGCCCCGACTAGAGACAGCTCTAGGGAGGGCAGACTGCTCCATAAAACTAGCAGAGGAATGACATAATGAGAGGGACTAGAATGATCACTGGGAAAATTTTTAAATCTAGCAGTAATCTAGAAACTATTCCCCAGGAAATATGGAACCTGAGAACTTGAGAAAAAGAGATAATAAGTTTGCAGAACATCCGGGCATTGGGGCATCCTGAGACCACTGGAGGGCTAGACTATTACAGAGTAGATTAGCAGATTTCTTCTTCTTTTTTGATTGGCCCTTCACAGAAGTCTTAAAATAGACTTCCTAATATTTCAGTAGAGTGCTCTCTGCCTGTGACGTTAGCATGGGAATCCAACAGCTAGGTATAGAGTCTGAAGTTCAATTGCTAAGTCCTCCTATTTATTGCAGAAGAAATTTCCCAGAATGTTAGACAAACTCATGGAGTCACTAGTGCTGATCCATTTCTCTCCTTGGTCCCTCCTGTCTGTTGACATCAGGAGCTGAAGCTGTAAATGTTCACACCTAGACCCTGAATTGCTGACTATGGTGGATAAATTATTATATAATCATTCATGCTTCACTTTAATGTGGTAATGGCAAACCACCTAGAAGGCCTTTACGGAAAATTTTAAATCTGATTCTTGGGGAAAAAATGAGTATGTAAATGATAACATAACCCTCTCTTTCAATGGATTTGGAAAAGGTCTGTGGCTGTATTAGGGGAAATTTAAATGCAGTGACTGGCTGGTATCACACATAATGATGATAACTACAGCCACATCTGGTGTCAGTGATCACAGTGTACTTTCTTATATTTGGGGAGACAGGGTGATAAGTGTGTAATTGCTTCAAGTTAAAAAGAAAAAAAAGGCTTTTCTGTCTTTATGTCCAGAGAAGCATTCACCCTGTCTATTCACTTCTAAAGAATCGAGGGACATTTTTTGAGGTCATTGGGTCCCCTGTCCCCGTTTCCACAGGGTATGAAGCACAGCCACTGTTTTCTTTGTTAAAGTAGCAATTCCTCCTTCACCAGGAACATCTTGCAGCACATTGCAAAGTCTGACACCTTTCCATTTCCAGTGTTTTTTAAATAAATAAGTGTTACACGTTTTCTCTTAGGAGAGTAGCTTTACCCTCCCCTCCCTCCCCTTCTACTCAACCTGGTGACTCATCTCTCCGATTGCAAAGAGCAAGACACGCCACACCACCTTCAACGCCAAAGCGGGGATCTGCTGGGGCACAATTTGCAATTTAAGGAAAACCCCCAAAGGCTACAGGCGACCTGCTGATCAGGAAAGAATTTCGCTCTTGTCAAGTGCATCATCCTTCATGACCACTAACTTTATGTTTTTTTCTTTCCTTTGTTGTTCTGTTTCCTATTTTGCCAGGAAGTATTTCCATAGTTGCTGAGAATCAAAGCACAAAAGAAATCCCTACCTATGTAAATGTTTGAATGGAGGACGCCAGTAAAAAAACAAAAACAAAAAATAAAATAAAAACAATCAAAATCCAAACAAACAAATAAACAAACACTCATTGCATCGGGACTTTTTAATTCTTCAGACACAGACAACAAGGGTTTTTAGCTTTAAGCCTGTGCATGTGGACAATACCTTGAAAACGTGTTTGGAGGGGCAGTGTACAGGTGCTCTATTTTAATGGAAAACACTCCCCTCTCCCTTTCTTCTCTTTTTTCTGATCGGTCGTGTTTGTAGAAAATTCATAACATATATAGGCCAAGGAAATCTGCATGTATTTTTGGAAATATTCTTGGCGCTAGACTTAACAGCTATTTTAGCACTACAGGCTGATGGGTGGATTAGCCACACTAGCCCTTTTCATAAGACACAAAGACATGCACAGGAGTTTGAAACTCTGAGCTGTTTCTCTGTTCCACTTTTCCTTTTTGTCATTTTCCCTTCTAAGTTACCTTTGGTAGCTCTGCGGGTCAGCAGTGGCCACAAGGCTGCTTTCTCCATTCTCTGTGGCACAGGGACAAAGACGCCAGTTGAAGATCTATGTATGCAGGTAGAGTAGGGAAGGAAGCGGGTCAGGGAGGCAAAGAATGCCAGAAATGGACCTTTGTATCCTGTTCATCTCTTCCCCCATGACTGCTTCCCTTTGCAGCTTTCTCTACTCCTGCCCCAATTTATGTAGCAAATGGGATCCCATGAGTTACCCATAGTCTGGCCTTCCCATATTTTTTGCTCTGTGTGGCCATGATCTGTCGATGTCTTTGAATCTCTTCCATCCAATCTCTGAGTTATCCATAAACTACTCCAACTTTTTCTCCAAATCATGTTGCTAGATTTTGGACATTAACCATGACGTTTCCTTACTACTAGCCTAGCCTCTGCCAATCTCCCCCCCCGCCACCATCCACAAGTTTCTCACCTCTCTGTCAGTTGTGTACATCCCAAGCATGCCAGCTTCCGTGCACACTGACCTAGCTGCCTCCTGCCCAGCAGGGTTCAGTTTCATGTATCCTTTGTCTCCTCCTCTAGAACCTACCATTTCCAAATATCCTCCCCTTTCCTACCTGGAAACATATACTGTGTGTAAAAGAGTTGCTATGTGCAGCACAACTTAAACCTGGCCATGTACTTGGGAAAAGAAAGCATACAATGAAACAAAAAATCTCGTGAGGTCAGATTCCAGAAGATTCTTGTGAGAAATGTTTTGAACTTGTGACTATGTTGCTGGGCAATTTTCTCCTGTGATGGTTGCTGTTACCCAATATTTTCTCTCTCACAGTAGAAAAAAAATATTTGTGAAATAAAACTGATTTTAATCAGAAGGAGAAGCAGGTTAATGGACTTACTGTTAAGAGGTCAAAAAGTCTGAGAATATACAGAGATCTTGTCTTACATTAGGATGAGAGTTTGATTGTTTAGGATAACCCCAGTGATTTTCCATGTGCGCTCTCTGATCTCTGAGTATTACAGTACCAGAAAAGGAAAAATAAGTCAATATAAAGGGGAGGAGTTAGCTGACTACTGCAGTGTATTGACTCAAAGCATGAAGAAACCCCACTTTTCCCAGGGCGATCATGAAAGAAGGCCCAGAGAAAGAAGGAAACAAAAGCCTGTCCAGCAGAATCCCTTTCAGTATTATGGACTGGGCAAAGCCCACTCTAATATATAGGATGAAGCAGTTCTGAAAAACCACTCAGAAAGCTCAACCTCCTTCTTGGCTGTGTCCCAAGCCAGCAACAGGGTATAACAGAGCCGCTGGTGATAATGGGGGTCCCCTAAAAATCCTGATGATCCTGCCCTTATGTAGCTCAGGCAGGGAAAGAGAAGCAAAGCTGCTGTCAGAAGTTAATCAAGCAGAAGATTTTATGGTCAAGGATGCCTGATATAAATCTGGGAAACAGATTATGCCTGGGGCAGCCACCTATCTGTAGAACTCTATTGATCCCCAACCTGCCAGGCTTCCTATCTCATAGGAAACATCCTCATTGATCCTCTTCAGTTGGAGCCTCCCAAGTTTAATCTGGAAGACAAAGTGTTTGGAAACCAAAAGAGGCTCACTCAGACCAGCACAGGGAGTCCTCAGAGTTGCAGTTCAATTCATTTTAATTAGAAAATTATGAAAACGGAAATAACAGTCTTAATCTAGCACAGTGCCTTGCCTAGGGTAGTATGATGAAACTGACTTGTTGAAGAAATAAATGAATGAAAAGACACAGGAAAGAATGGGCTGTAAGTCCTAATTAAAAATAAAGGTGGACATGAGATGCCTGGCATTTTGGAACGTGACTGAAGATGGCCAGCTACAGATTCAGCATCTCCAATGTCCTCATGTGCCTCTCCTCAAAGCTCCCTCCCACCTGTAGGTGATTAGTGAGGCAAGGTGCTGCTCAGAGGGGACCTCATTGTTCCTATGACCTTGGCCAGTCGTTCTCAAAGTGTGGTACCTGGACCTGCAGTATTAGCATCACCTCGGACTTGTTAGAAGTGCAAATTCTGGATCCATACCCCAGATCTACTGAATCAGAAGCTCTAGGGGATGAGGAGCAGTGTTCTCTATTGCTGGGTGATAGTGGGCCTGGCAATCTGTTTTAACAAGCCCTCCAGGTGATCGTGATGCACACTAAAGATTGAGAACCACTGTACTAGGTCATTCCAGCTGAATCCGAAAGAGGAGGTAGTAATGAGAGCCTACAAATGGGAGGGTCCCAAGTGCCTACCTACTCGCTACTAGCAGGTGCAAACACAATGCAGAGTTTGGTGGGCTTAAAGCCAGAGGAGTATGTGTGGAGGGATGGATGTGGAATGTAAGATTCAGGGCAAGCTAAAAATATGACACTGCAACATTTCTCAAAATCCCAGAAGGCAAACTGTGCATGCTCTACTTTGAACTACCCAACCAACATTTTCTCCCTTGCCTTATTTTTAATTGGATTCACTGTCCAAAATGCAGAGATTCGTTTTGCTTTTTTTCAGAAGTTCCAAATAGCAACTTTGAGAGCAATGGGGTGCTTGGCAGCTGTTCTGTGTTTTCCAGGATTCCAACTGAGCATTGAAATCCCTCATTTGCCAACTTATTTTTATAGGAAGCCAATTTAAAAAAAAAAATGAAAGTTTTCTTATAGTATTGGGACTACTTCTAATTTTAAAATGACTTTTTTGATGTATTTTTTGTTAAATACTATGTAGTGTAATGTATAATTGCTCTTGTTTATTGCTTTTACAATCATATTTATTAAACAGATAATGTCTCTAAAGTCTTTGCCTAAAGGTGTTTATTTAATCCCAAACCCTTGGTGTTCAGTCTGGATATAGAAATAATGCAGCTACAGAATTTTTAAAAAACTAATTGCATGAGAATATAATACACACCAGAAGCTCAAGACTTTTCTTACTAACAAAGTAGAAATCTACTACCTGAATTCTACTTGCATTTCAGTTGACTATACAATGTCTGTTACGTTATTAAATTACATTATTTCACTTAAAAATTACTCCAAACTGGTTACTTTGGAATGAGTAACATACTCATTATTATTAGTTCAAAATTACAAATTATTAATGGAGAACAAACCCATTCAAATTTGTTCATGACCTTGTGATTACCAAACAACCAAACCTGCATGTAATGAATTCAAACTTGGATAGTGGTAAAGGCTCAGATGAGAGAGTGAAGACTTCTTTGGACCTGGAATCCAGGAGAGGGGGATTCTCCTTCTGGCTATGCCAGCTTTGTGACCTTGAGCAAATCACTTTAACATATAAAAGCTTTCGTGTTCTCGTGCATGTAATTTGGAGGAACAAGACGCTTTCCAGCTCTGGTATTCTGAGTGGGTGAGTCATTCCCAAGAGTCCAAAATAGCTGTTTTCAAGTTAGTGGAAAATAAAGAGGGGGACTGAATCCAAATATTTTCAGCTGTGTGGTTTGCCTACATCAGGGGTATCTCTCCTTGGGCACTGTTTGGTCTTTACGTTTGGTTGAAACATTCGTGCAAGCACAAAACCCACCTTAGGCTTCCCAAAGACCTGCCAGACTCAGAATGGGCTTGCCCCATTAGCACGGTCTCACTATGTGTGAGAATTCCAGTTGTTTTTCGGTTGACTTTAACTTCTCCGTTCCCACAGGCTAAATCTTCCAATTCTTCATTCCTTTCCAGGTCAGAGTCTATGCTGCTCTTCCCAATTGGGAGCAGTTTATCTCCTGTGTCAGTCAAAGTTCAGTGAGGCAAACAGAAAGTCTCCCTAGATATTTAAAACAGAGGGTATTTAGTACAGGGGATTTGCTTGAGTAATGGAAGAGCCCAGATGCCAAATAGGAGCAGGTGAGACAACCCTGATATTCGCCTCAACAGGAAGCTTCCAACTTCCCTGGGCTGGAGTGACACAGATAGTACCAGAGCCCTGGAGCCAGGACTACCAGGCTGAAGCTGAAGTCATGGAGGTTCTGTCTGGCAGGAGCTGAAGATATGGAAGAGATGTGACCACTACCAACAATGCTGCCCAAGCAGCAGAGAATAGGAGAGGTAGTTTGCCCTGGTCCTCTCATCTCCTGCCAATGCTCCCCACCGCCCAAACCCAGCCACAGGCCAGTGGGTGCTGGAGCCCGGGAAGAGCCCTTTACTGAAATACAAAGCAGAGAAGGGGAGCGGTGGGGAGTGACCAGCAGGCAGGTGACCGGCACAGCGTCCCTTTCAAGTTCAGCCCATACTAAATCCAGCAAATCCACAAAAAAGGCACTCATTAAATAGTTGGAACTCTTTTCTCTGTGACTTTTTCACATATTTTTCTTTAAAAAACACATTTAGAACCTGACCTTGTGTTTATGTGTGGCACTTACATTTAGAACCTGACCTTGTGTTTATGTGTGGCACTTTATGCCTTTCTCACCTAATTCTATCCATTTAGAAGAGAATCAATATTTTTAAATTTTATTCCTTCAGCATGTAGAACTGGACATTGCCATTAGGGGGCACTAGATAAATGTTTGCTGGAACTCAAAGTTGATTTCCAGCTTAATGTTGTGAGCAAGTCCATTTTATTTAGTAACAATCTGTGAGGTGACTTGACGGGTCTGACTTGCCTAACCCAGCTTGCATCTCTAATTGCATGTTCAATCAGTGTCTGTCATGAATCAACACATCCCTGCCCTTTTCCCTGTTGCCACTCAAGCCGCTGTACTCAGGGAGCTATTCATAGACATTAATTTAGGTGAAATAATTGCAGTTTAGGGGGAAAAAAACTGACTAGAAAGTAGCATAAAAAACTAAGGCCTAAGTTTGGTTTCTGAATAATTTGTTTGATTATTTCCTAAGGAGTTAATAGTATTTTGAAAATGCATGTTAGGTTGATGCCTGTATAGTGGGAGAATCCCAAAATAATTCCAGATGGGCGTATGCAAAAAAAAAAAAAAGAAAAAAAAAAAAGGCTGTTATAAAGTTTTCATGTTAAACCCATCAAAAGGAATCTGTGATGTACAGAATACAGATATTTGTTGATCCATATGTGATAACACAACTGTGAACAAGGCAAATAAAATGTCTGCCTATGTGAAGTATATATTCTAACAGGAACAATTAACATATAATTTAATGTAATATGTACAGTGATATATATATAACGTAATTTCAAGATATTGAAATGTAAAAACAAAACATGATAAAACAGCAGAGTGACTGGGGCTGGGATGAGAGAGGGAAGTTGCACAAATGTCTGGATGCTAAGGGCAAACGTCTAAGGATCCAAAGGCTAAAAAAGAACCAGCCATTTAGAGATACAAACCTTGTCCCAGTGTGTTCGAAGTCCATCTTAGAACAACCTCACCAAAAAAACAATTTTCAGTCTAAATAATCAGAAATGCTTCTGAGATTATGGTAAGCTAGCTCTTACATTGCCCATGCACAGGGTTTTCCACAAGGAATCATGCATACATAGCCAGTTGTGCTATTATGTGACGTATGTGTTCCACAAAATCACCTCGGTATGCAAAATGACATAATAAAAATTACACAGCTTGGGGGAAAAAATGAGGCCCGGGCACAACACACAGAAACTCATGTGTCAGTGTATTGTGGAATGTGCCAAAGACATTTTTAAAAGATTCAAATCTAATAAAAATGATGGCACAGTTTTACACAGGTGAAATGATTAAGAAATCTACAAAGAAAACACTTACCTTGAAGAAGTCCTGAACTTTCGCTTGTGAGAGTGGATGTTGGAAGGCTTACAGCAAGTGAGTTATTGTGAAGTGGTAGAAGGAGAACTATCTGTAATTGGACAGAAATTTGTAAGACCAAAGGTGAGTGCTGTGGCTTGTAACACACACGGTGAATGGGGGTAGCTGGTAAATGTTAGAGGGTGTGTGTGTGTGTTTGTGTGTTTGGTGTATTTTTACACAACTGGTTTCAGCTGGGTGCAGCTTCCTGCATTCACCTAGTGTCTCTCATTGATGAAATCATGCCTAAGAAAACACAGCATTTGAATTATCCTCAAAATTTTCCCTCATCTATCAATCGAATTAGAGCATATTTACATTCTCAAAAAAAATTTTATAGCAGAACTGACTGTAATTTAGGTGGTAGTTAAAAAGTAATTTGGATATACTTGTAAAAGGAAGACATTCTACTTGACAGCAGAGGGAAAAGATAAAATAGTTCCAATCCTCATTATATTCTCATCATCTCAGCCTAAGTCCCTTTTTTTTTTTTTTTGGTGGAACCTAGCAGTCCTACCCACTTACATAGACCTTAGGGCATCATACAATTTTCACCCACCCCAGCAGCTAATATTTAGAAACATGACTTTAACCCAAAAACTCCTTGTTTAATGAAGATGGTATGAAAAAATACATTGAAGAGGTATTTGATGAAAAGTAAAACAGGTAAAGAAGCCTTTGAAATATTTGAAGATAGTCTTAAGTTATTTACATAATAATAAAAACTTTTTATGAAAAATACTGGATAAGTATTCATATACATGTATGTGTCTTCATAAAATCTTCTTATGTAAATGTTAATAACAGCTTATATAGAGGCAGAAAAACGATTTGGTAAGCAGTATGTGTAAACTAGTTAACAAGAATTGTAATATATATCCGTATAATAAAAAAGAATGCTTCTATTAAAACATTTTTTTAAAGAATATTTACTGGCATGAGAAAATTCTTATGTGATCTTAAGAAAAAAAAGAATTTAAGACTACATAGTATGATAACAATTTGTACAGAAAATATATAGGGGCAGACTGAGAGAAAGAAAAACAGTTACACTGTTTATTTCTAACTTGTAATATTACAGATGTTCTAATTAATTTTTAAATATATTTTCTAAGGTTTTCTAAAAGGGATATATGTTCCTGGTATGGTCAGAAAAAAATGCTATTTTAAATAAAGTTTACAAGAATTATATTGTAAAGTAAATCTAAGATATGTTTGTTGAATAATTATATAATAATTTATTATAGATAATATATTTAATAATACATAAAGTTTATAGGAAAATTCACAATTGTTGGCAATATATACTTAAATTCCTTTAATAAAAATAGCTTCTCTAGATAAAAAACAATTTTTCTTATATTTTCATCAATTTAAATTCATATTTAGATAAAAACATTATTTTGCTATTATAGTACCTACAGTTTAATTTGTGAAGTTTCAAATGTTTAAACTTTTTAAACTTTGTAACTTTCCTCTCCATTTGTGTATATATGTACTATATATGTATATGTATATATACACACCTACACATATGAGGGTACTTCGAAAATTTCGGGGAAAGATAGAATTAAAAGGATAATAGGAATCCATGAACTTTTTGAAGTACCCTTGTATATATGCAGAAACATATATGTACATGATTAACAAAATTTTATAATATATATGGTAAATATGTATGCATACATATTTATACATTATTTAGATCTATGCACATACACGTAGGAGTAAACTGTCACATAGACATAAACAAATAACAAGGTAACAGTAGTTAGATGTGGGCCATAAACATTAAAAAACATGTGCTATTAATGTGCTAGACTGTGCTTGTACTGTGTGTTGAGTATCCCAACCCAGTGCCATCTGAAGATTTTGTTATTCTTCAGTACTTATGGTCATCACCAGACTGGGGTGGGGAGGAGATGTGTGGGCAGAAGAGTTATTTCTAGGGGAAAAGATGTAGAAGCTGCTGAAGGATATTCTCTGCCTTAAGTTGTGTAGTAACCTTACTAATTGCCCAACAAACAGCTGTTCACTTTGCTTACCACTTCTCAGCCACAAGAAGGATGCCGACCTTACTTAGTAATAGCACCAGCATATAATACCTCTCTCTCTCTCTCTCTCACACACACACACACACACACACACACACACACACACTTGACAAATGGCTGGAAGTGGCCTAGCCAAGTGTCTGCTGTGTGCTGTGTAACTGGGACAGGAGGTTCTTATTGGCCATGGGTAGGACACAGAGGGAATGTTGATAGCCAAGATGTAAGTAAAACAAATTCACAGAGGAAAGAACATTTCCAAACACTGGTGTGAGCCTAGTGACCACTAAGTCCAAAGGGCCATGGCTACCAAGCTTTTAATTCTCAATCCAAGAGTTAAGAGTTACATGAGGGCCGGCCCGGTGGCGCACTTGGGAAGTGCAGCGGCGCTCCCGCCCGAGGGTTCAGATCCCACATACAGACCGGTTCCCGATCACTGGCTGAGCGAGGCGCGGGAGCAACACCGAGGGTTGCAATCCCGTTGCCGGTCCCGGTCCGGTACGGGGGCAACACTGAGGGTTGCGATCCGTTGCCGGACACGGAAAAAGACAAAAAAGACAAAAAAAAAAAAGAGTTACATGAAAACAGAAGATATGAATGAAACAGAAGTCTAGAATAAGGAAGTTGTGAATGGAAAATATAATAATAATAATAAAAAGAGTAAAACAGCTCCCATTTTTGAACGTGATGTGTCACCTGTATACCCATTATCTTGTTTAATCCACATGAGTTCCTGAAGTGGGAATGGTTTTCTTCTTTGACATTTGGTAAAAGTGGAGTTCAGAGAACTGAAATGATTCTCTTGTGATCAAAGAATAGCAGGTCTGTATGATACTAAAACATTCACTTTTTTTCTGTGCTATGTATCTTCCTAAAAGATGAATTATGTTTCAGAATTATCTTCCTGGTTAGTAGGTGTGTAGTTAGTTGACAGGTTGGGCTGACTTAAAGGGCAGGTCAAGAAGGCTCAAAAACTAGATGGGCTCAGAGCTTGGGGAGCTTAGAAACCCCATTAGATATGTTTTATATCAAAGCCTACTCTTGTGTGCCAGATCAAGTAAGAGAAAGTTGCTCAGTGCAGTGTGGACTGTTTCCCGAATTCTTCAGTGTGCTGCATTTCAGGTGGCTCAGAAGCAAAGCAGACACAGTTGTTTTCAGAGGTGTGCCTGGCCAAGTTTCAGTCTGGAGGAATGCCCAGAAAAGACTCAATTCTTCTGTCTTGCTCTGCAGAGTTTTTCTCCTGGTTGGGATTTAATAGATGTCCCTGAGGATTTATGTAATTAAATTTTTGGACATCTAGAGAGGAAGGGTAGACATAAGTTGGTAAAATGGCTTTCTCTCTCTCTCTTTCTCTGGACAAAGTGCTAAACTAGCAAGCACAATGGGAATAATTAACATGAGACGATATTTTTCCATAGAATCTGACAATGCTCCCAGTAAATCTAGAAGGGCAGATAATTGTTGTTTCATTTATTTGTTTTTAATATGGCAGACAAGTAAATCAGAAAGTTAGTTGATATGTCTAATGCATCAATCTTAATTTCTAGGTGTATTTCCAAATTTGCTATACATATTATATTTTTATTTTTAGCCTCTTGAATTTATGCAAACATAGTCCAAACAATGTTGGGACAGGGGACAGGAGGATGTGAAGGGTTTGACATGAGTAGAAGGCAATAAGCTATAGGAGAGAAGAAGAGTTCAAGGCGGTAATGTGTGGTACATTTGCTAGGTTATAAGGAACAACGGAGTAAATTATTTAAAATCTGCAAATATTTTAAGATAAGTATGTTCATTTAATAATGTGCAATGATTGCCCTGGAAAGTTCAATTCTCTTGTCCAAGGTCACGTAGCCAGTAAAATAGTAAAGTCAGAATTTCAACCCAGAATTACTAGCAGATTTGCCTCCTCCTCTTTCCTATTCCACCTACCTCCCCTCCATCCTCCTACAGGTAATCTACAAAGAAGAGAAGGATCAAAACAACAACATTGCCTGTTTATGCAGCTCTTTGCTCCAAATATGGTTGTTGAAAAGAATTTGGACAAGGAAAAGCATTGTCATTCTTCTGAAAGCATACACCAAATCCTGTCTCTCAGCCCTGCTGTTGAGTTACACAAATAAAGTCTTATTCCTTTCGACCTTATTTGACGTCATATACAGGGAACATGGGCCAGTGAAGGAAAGAACTGATAATTGCTACTAACTTGGGTAAACAAGTGGATGTAGACAAAGTGTTTTCCAAATACCAACTCTAAGTACTGAAACCCAGCCTCTAATAAAGCACCCAGAGTGCTGCATGTGAGCCAGATGGTTAGACAGGACTTAACCTATTAGAGATCAGATCCTTTTGTGTAATTCTTATGCTCATTCATGAGATTTCTCTTCAGTGGCCCCATTGCAGAGCAAGATCTTCCCCACTTTGGCCCATGAGTGGAATATTTCTTGTAATAAGTCAGAATGAAGCTTGTGGCTCTATTATACTTGAACACACTTGACCAAACATTTTTTTTCTATTTGGTTGGTTTTGTTCTCTTTTTGTTTTTGTAACTGATGAGAGCCCAGAGTATTATTGCAAATAGGGAAGAACTGGTTTGGGGTGTCCTACAGAGTCATGAGACTTGCTGGGACTTAAGTGAGAAGGAAGAAGGAAAAAAGACCAAGAAGGACTGGTGAGGCAGGACCGACGCAGCTGAATGGCTGCTTCTTGAATTTAATGTAGTATCCAAAGAGGCAGAAAAAAAAAAAAAAAACCTTAGATTGTGCTAGACCCAATTCTATAGGCAGAACATGTTACCTCAAGGTTCCAATCAATGATTATACCAGAAGTCAGGCTGGCGACCATAATCCAGGTAGTCCCTTGGTGTCCATAAAAATCGGTGTCAGTCTGTAATGAATAAGACCTATCAAGGGACCTGGGCTAGGGAGGTAGGCAAGGGCTGACTCTGCAGGGCAGGGGATGGCAGAGACAAATCAGGGCATCTGGGTTCAAGTGGGCCATTGTCAGGACATGTCAAGAAACTGAGAAAAGGCCAAGTCCCCAAGTCTGAGCCATGTGGTGGAGGCAGAAGAATAGCTGGGATTCAGTGAAAACACGATTGTCCAGAGCTAATTCCAGGCACAGCAGACCCATATCTGAAAGCATCCCAACTTCTCCCAGACTGAATTAGTGAGCTGATGACTCCAAATACTCCTTTCATCCTTGGTTGCATTGGTTCAGGGAAACTGTGGATTCCACTTCCTCCAATCCCTCTGGGGATGGATTATCTGGTAATGTCAGAGCTTCTTTGACAGCCATCAAAAATGACATGAAGAAAGAGCCACAAAAATAAGAGAACTACCCATTGGTTATCAGGCTGAAATAGGTTTTTCCTGTACCTTCTTTCCCTCCATGTTCTCCACACTATTCTCCTTCCTTTGTTATCAACACTGATTTGGGTCCTAGCTCTGTATAGATTTAGGAAACAACAAATACAGCCAGTGAACATGGAACCAACTCACCTTGAACTCTTGCAGGTTTGTGTACTCTGTGTATATGCAGATGGGCTCTTTTTGGTAGAATGTATGGTAGGCAGTTTCTAGGAGCAAAACAAAATCAATGCCATGATGGTTTATTAAGCATATTAGAGGGACACACTCTGCATAATTTCAGAGGCATTACAATAGGACTGCAGAGGCAGAAAGTAACTCAGCATGAGTCCAAATTTTCAGAGCTCAATGGAATCTCTACTAATAATCAAGTCTACCAAAACTGCTTTGCTAGAATCATAGACTCACAGAATTCTAGATCTTAAAGAAAAATTAGAAATCATTCTCTATGTATTTCTTGAGCTCTATGCACCGTGCTTCATGCTAGACCATCAACTTGATCAATCACTTCATTTGACCAAGGTTCAGCTATTTTCTCAAGGGCACAGAACAAGTTAGCAGCAGAGCAAAGACTCCTGCATTCAGATTAAATCTTTCCTACACCATATTCTAGACTTGGTTCTTTTCCATGTGATACCTTTTCCTGTCCTCACCCATGCAGAACACAGCCAAGATCCTTGGAATGAATAAAAAAGGATCTAGGAGCCATGAGAAAAATAACTGCCACAAAATCCATTCTTTGAAGGTATGGAATGTTTTTGACCCCATGCAAAACAAAGCATTTGTTTATTCATTTATTTATCTATTTTTTCACTCATTTAACAAACACAATCTGAGTAACCACTGAATCATGAGATAGTCTCTGAAGTGTGTAACTTTTAAAGAAGCAATCAAGTCACCAACTAGTAATTTTAAAACATGAAATTCCAACCTTTGCTTGCATCTTTCAAGGAATATTGTTAAGGATGTGATACATAACTCTAGCAGCAATCTCAAAAATACCTTTTATGTTTCCCAATTTTCTTCTCACAAACTGCTTAACAGTATCTCAGCCAAACCTACATTTTCTCCAGCTTTTTCTTTATTCTCCACCCCTGCCTGAACCCAACTCCCTGGTTTCTTTATCATGTTAATCAATTTAGATTGCTACTTAAATCCAACCTCTGGTCAGATCTTACCCATTCACCTGATTCTGCATTCCAAAAGACTTATTTTAGAGAAGTAGATGAGAGTAAGGGAGAAGAATGCTTATAATTTAATAGATCTTGTCTGAGAATTATGTATTAATAAGTCATAAGAATTAATTAAAGGAAGTAGCATCGATACAATTTGGCAATGTGTTAAACAGGAGAAATAAAAAAAGAGGAGTTAAACAGTAATGTGAGATTTGGAGTCAAGAATAATAATGCTATTTGAAAAGAGGATCTTGGCAAAGATAATGATTTCAGATTTAGATACATTACACACAAGAGGCAATAAGAACCACGAAAAGCCATGGAGAGAGGTATCAGCAGACAGAATAAGGATATTAAAACATTATAAAAGGCAGACAAAAATATAAAATCACAGACATCCAGGGCTGTTTAATGCAGAGATTGGGGAGGTGAAGTCCTAAATACATTGGTAATACTGGAAGGTATCTCTGTGAACAAAAGTATAACTGTGTTAAGTATAAAGTCATAATGACAATCGTACTTCAGAAAATTCATTTGAATTATGTTCAAAGTCTCTTTTGGGGGGGTAAATACATTATGTTTTAGAAAGATCCATTGACAATTATTTTTTGTTCATTTCTTATTATTTTCTTTTTTTTTTTTTTTCCTTTTTGTCTTTTTTCGTGTCCGGCAACGGATCGCAACCCTCAGTGTCGCACCCGTACCGGACCGGGACCGGCAACGGGATTGCAACCCTCAGTGTTGCACCCGCACCTCGCTCAGCCAGTGAGCGGGAACCGGTCTGTATGTGGGATCCGAACCCTCTGCGGGAGCACCGCCGCGCTCTCAAGTGGCGCACTGTAGCAGTGCGCCACCGGGCCGGCCCATTTCTTATTATTTTCCATTGACAACTATTAAAAAATATTTTGGCATTGAAAGTAGTATACCTCAGTTATTTTTAAATTTTAAAAAAAAGAAAACCTCACTTTTGTAAAACCCCTCATGGTCTAATGATGCCACATAAAAAAAACAAATGAGATGTGATTTTTCTATGTGTCAATTAGTCTAAAGAAACGGGCAAATCTGTACATTTGATTTGTAGACTATCTTTTGATGATAACTAGTCATCCTTGTTTTTTCAGTTCAGGTTTAACTCATTTCTCACCAGGGCCAGCTACTGGGGAATTGCCTTAGTAATGCTAATAAATGTGATTGCTAAATTGATTTTCGATCAATGTGCTTGGAATCCCTAACACAGGAGTCTCCATTCACAAGTTGCCAATGGATTTTCCTGCACCTAAGATCAGTGTACTGGTACCAATGTGACTTTTGGAGTTAGATCTAGATTAATGTCCAGGATCTTCCTGTTACTCACTGTGTGGGCATGGCTCTTATGTAAATAAACAGGCCAAATGTAATGACACTAGACCTATTTTGCAATACTGTAATTATTTTTGGTAGCAATAAGAAATGGGGGCGACTGTAGACAGAAATGTTATTTTAGCAGAAATCTATTTTTTTCTTTTCTTTCCTAACCTTTCATCTCCCCTCCTTTTTTTTTTTTCTATTTTCTTTATTTCTTTAAATCCAACTGTATAGCATGAAATATACAGCAATTTCAAATGGTTAATGTATGGTTTGAAAACATAATCTTTGGAAAATATTTAGTCTGGTGTGCAGTAAGCACTCAGTAAATGCTCGCTAGGTATTGTAACAGTAATAAGCAGCACTAGAACACGATAGTGATGCAAATGTTCCTGTATCTAGTTATTCAAGGTAGATAACAGGCATGGCATGAATGCAGTATTGTCATGTATTAGTTTGACTTCTCCAGAGAAACAGAACCAATTGGATATGGCTATATAGAAAGATTTATTTTTAAGAATCAGCTCATGTGATTGTGGGGACTTAGACTGAAATCTGTAGGACACACAGGCTGGAAGGCTACAGATTCCAACAAGAGCTGATGTTTCAATCTTGACTCCTAAGACAGTCTGGAGTACAAGTCCTTGCTCCACCAGGGAGCTCAATCTTTTCTTTTCAGGCTTTCAGCTAATTGGATGAGGCCCACCCACATTATGGAGGGTAACCTGCTTCACTCAAAGTCCACCAATTTAATGTTAATCAGATCTAAAAATACCTGCACAGCAACATCTCTATCATGTTTAACAACTGGGCTCCATAGCCTAGCCGCCTGCTGAGCAGACACATATAATTACCCATCACATGTCACCAGTGCAACGCCCTGGAGTATGCACTTGCCTGGCAGTTAGGTAACCGGCACTTGTCCCTTGCCTTCCCCTTTTATTCTTGGTGTCCTTGGTCAAATCACTTATTTCTCTGAGACTCAGTTTTTTCTGCCAGAAGATATTATCCTTTTAATTTCTGATGCCCCTTTCTAGGTAGCCAGTAAGATTTTCTTTACATAGAAAAGCTGGTAGATGGTCGTTGTCTAAGAAATGTTGCACAAATACGTGACTCGAAGAGGCAAACGTGTCTTTTTTTCTCTTCCAGATATAAAACTAGTAGTGTTTGTTACCTCAGGAGGTTAGAAGCATTCACAAGTCACTGCCCACTTTAAGGGCATATCAGATGGCTGACTTGCGCCTGACTGTCCTGTCCCCATGGGAGAATTGAGCAGGAATAGCCTTAATTTATTCATATGAATAAATGAAGAAGGTTTAAATGGGCAGGACTTACGATACCATTGTGAACTCCAAAATACAGAGCAGGAAAAAAATTCTTCCATTGCTACAGCAGCTACTGGTACGTGAGGACGAGCTAGAGGTGATTTTTGGTGTTGTTGTTTTGTTTTTTTTTCTAAAATTAAAAATATTTACTGTTTTTGCACAAACACAGCTTCACCAGAGTGAAAGCATAAAAAATAGCACATAAGCTAAGAGAAGGAAGAGACAAAGACTCCAAAGATTAAAAACTGAAAGCAAGTACAAGGAAATAAGAGAAGAAAGAAAAGGGTTAGAGTGAATTTTTTCTAGGGAGGTGCTGCATTAAGTAGAGCAGTTTTCTAAAAGCAGGGAGGCTGGGAGTCCTGAGACAAAGCATTACAGCCAAGCAGGAGCCAGGTGGACACTCCCACAGCTTACTCCAGAAAGCAGCAGCTCTGGAGGAACTGGCCCAAAGTCAATAATAGGAAAGAGCAGGAATGAAGACAGACTCATACTTCTGACCCACCGAAATAGAGTTACTCCAGTGTCTTCATCTGTAGAAATACCAGAGGATCTGAAGCATATTCTTTACCTTCATCCTAAGGCTCTGTCCTTCTGCTATACTTAAGAGAAACATTAATGTCTATTTTGCCTTAAGGGAGAAGGTTTGAAATGACGGCAAAGGGAAAAGTCTCTGTGGTCACCATGAAAAAGCTTGCTATATTTCTCTTTAGGAACAGGAATAAGATAGGGAGTACAGAGCATATAATACAAAGAATAGGTAATCCTCCAGATTGGCTGAAACATCAGCTGTAATAAAGAGTGTTGGGAGATATAAAGTTGCAAAGAAGGGTTGTTGATAGATTTCAGAGGGCCTTGAATACAAACCTAAAAAGATAGGCCTTTATCAGGTAGAAAAGTCAACTTCAAAGCCTTCAGAAATTTTTAGCAATGCAATGGAATGCTCATAATTCTGCTTTCAAGTTTACTTTGGAGCTGGTGGATGGTGTATGAGTTATCCATTGCCGCATGAGACATTATTCCAAATTTTTTCAGCTTAAAACAAACACATGTATTATTTCATACAGTTTCCAAGAGGTAGGATTCCAGGAGTGAGTTAGCTAGGCGGTTCTGACTCAGTGTTCCTCATGAGGTTGCGGTCAAGCTGTTGACCAGGACTGTAGTCATATGAGGACTTGAGTGGCCTGGAAGATCCACCAAAGTAGCTCAATCTCATGGCTTTCATGGGAATCATTAGTTTCTCACCACATGGGCCTCTCTACAGGCTGCCTAAATGTCTTCATGACATGGGGCCAGCTTCCCATAGAATGTTCCTGGAGAAATGGAGTGCTTTTAATGACTCAGTCTCTGAAATTGCACACTGTCACTTTTATTCTATTCTATTTATTAAAAGAGAGTCACTAAGTCCAGCCCACCCTCAAGGGGGTTGAGGCATGGGGATGAATAATTGAGCTACACTACTTGAAGGGAGTGATAGCAAAAGAATTTAATAACAGGAATTAAAAACAGCATAAATGGTTTAGCTTTGGAATATTCTAGGGATTTTCTACCTTATGTTTTGTGTCCCCCATTCCAGTGGATATTTGGGACAGGAAAACAAATTAGAAGTCTAATGCAATGGTCAAAAGGACCAAACAAGCAGACCTTAGCTAAGACAGTGTGGTCACAACAGGAATATCAGAGGCAACATGTACGAGATACATTATGAAGGTAGATTTTAGCAAGACTTTCAGTAAATTATATTCAAAATTTTCTTAGTATCAAATATCTGTGTTCATCAAATAGGGTAAATAAGACTGGTCAGATGATGACGTCATTGGCAAAAATAGGGAGCCAGAGGATATGCTGTTGAGAGATGGGGAGATAATGTACTTACTTTTAGAAAGGTTGAGTTTGTGATATCACTGGGCCTACAATGTGCAAACACCTGGCCAGCTGTTGAAATACTGACTTAGAATTGAACCATGAGTCTGGAAAGCAGGGTTAAAGTTAAGCAATAATATAAACCAGCAATAATGTATACCAGGCAATGAATAAGCAATAATATATACCAGGCAATAAATGGGTTGGCCAAAGGAGAAAGAGTGAAGACGGTTCTGTTCAGTCTTGAGAAATTGCTACATTTAAGGGAAGAAACAGAACTTTTGAAACTGACCAAGCGGTGAGTTCAGAATTTCAAGAGACCCGAGAAGTAACCATAGTGCAGGAGATTAGGGAAAGTAGGATCAGTTTAGAGTCAAGTGCTATGAAAGGTTAGGAAAGGATGTGAGAGTGAGGAAAAACTACAGGCTATAGAGTTGAGCAGTGAGTGGAAAACCTCAGTGGTGTGCTGAAAAGGTTTAACAACTGGCTCATCACGTGGGGGGAGGGGGTGGATGCAGACCTTGATTTGTAGCGTTTGCTGGATTCCATGGCACATGCATGTGTGTGTGTGTATGTGTGTATGGCATTCTTTTGAGCTTTTTCAAATAAACATATTAACTTTTTTTTATGCTCTATAAATGTAGAAACACATGAACATCCTCTCAGAAAGCTTCCAGTAACCCCTGTAATATCCAGAGGACAGAGGAAATCTTTTTTGATCCATCTCTGTGCCCCCTTCCATCAGCTTGCAGGAGCACCTGGAGTCCACATAGCCACCTATAGTTCACTTTTCCCTTAGTTTCTCTACTTCTTTTCCTTTGCTCTTCCCATAGAGATGGCTTCACCTCATTGCAGCTACATTTTTTCAGTGTGATTTTTTGCATTAAACACATTCTTCATGGATGAAGTACCTCGAAAAACAAGCAAACCTCTTACTTTCTAATACCCACTTCCTCTCACAGCAGAATTTTGATATGTCATGCATAAATCCTTCTTCCACACCAGGGATAAGAACAGTGAGGGACAGAAGGACAAAGCGGGGAGAGAATCAAGTTTCCCACACTTAGAATATGTAAAATGGGCCTTCACCACATACCGTATACATGTATTAATATTCAATTCTGTACCCCACAGATATAATCAATTATCTTTCAATAAAAAAATACTGTCAAAAAGAAAACCTAAAAATATGGGACTTCATAGTAAAAAACTAGCTAACCTCTACCTCCTACTGCCAGAACACCTGTATTTCTCACCATCATTGTGATTTTGGCCAGTGGTACCCTTGGTCCCGAGCCAACACCTCCCACAAAGTCATTCCTACAAAGATCATCCAAAGACAGGGGCTCTCTTCTAACCTGTATTGCTTCCATGCCAGGAGATAATGTGCTCGCTGGGGAGTTTTGAAGAAACTCAGTGCCAACATTTATTCACGATGTATGTTCTTCCAAGCCTAAAATTACTAGCCTCGAAAGCTGTGTGATCTTAAGGCAAATTGATCAAGACCACAACTGTTAATAAAATGCATGACTATAGTCCGTATATTAACTATGATCTCTGAGGAAATACACTTGGGAATCACAGACCAGTATTTTTCACTTGAGCTTAGAATTGTCATTTTTTAAAATATAAACTTCATTGTGATTATTAACCTGGAGAAATTTTAATTATCCTTTGAATGCTTGAAGGTTCGTAATGGAGAGTTGCCAGAAAAATCCCACTGTTAATTAAATCCAGCTGAATATTTTCTTTACCTGAAGATATAGAAGTGCTTTTTGTTTGTCTAAACCCTTCCAGCCAAATAATGATTTAACTAATCTCAAATTGAATATCTTATTTAAGATTTTGAATTATCTTTTCTCTCCAGAGAACTGCTGTTGGATATTGCAATAGCATCATCCAAGGAAATATTTCTTACTCTTCTGACTGGAGAAAAGGGAAAAATAAATAAAAAATAATGTTTTGTTATATCACTTAGTAGATTGAAATCTGGGAGAATGAACAAGCTGACATTTTTAAGCAAAAGAGCGTTGGTAGGAGGTAGAAGTGGCTTCCATCACTGCATACAAATCCTAGTCCTGAGCTCACCAAAAAGAAAAGAGGAGTTGGATCTTTTCTGTATGGACTAGACTCTTCTTGCTGAGATTTATGAATTATGGCCCTAGTAATCATGATTCTAAATCATCAAATAATGATCTGTCGACCTAATAGGTCATAGGAAGGGTCAGAGGAACCTGGATGTCAGCATATTATGTGAGGGAAAAGAGAATCAGACCTGGCTTCTTCACTTGCTGGCTTTGTGACCTTCAACAACTCACTTAAAGATATTGAACGTCAGTACAAATGGCATCTCAGACATGTCAGAAATAGTGCTTGCCTTATCACCACTGAGGCTTATTTTAATTGAAATAATATCAATAAAAAGAATTGCAAAATTAACTCACATTATTTCTCTGCTCACACCATGGAATGGCTTGCCATTTCACATGGATTAAAACCCAACATCCTTTCCATGGTCTGTGATCTGACTGCCCACCACCACTCTCCCCTTAACTCCTGCCTCTCTCTGCCAAGCTCTCACTGTGCCAGCCATACTGGCCTCCTCCTGTTACTTAAAGAAATGCACTTCCACACTACAACTTTGCACTCACTGGGGCCTCTTTCTGGAATGTTCTCCAAGTTTTCTACAGGGCTTGTCCTCATATCTCAGCAAGGTCTTCTGAAATTACAACATGTAACTGCTGCTAGCACTTCATATCCCTCTTGTTAAAAGATAATTTACATATAAACATCGTGACAGTTACTTGTACGTGTCAACTTAGAGGGTGTTTTTGGACAAGATTAACATTTAAATCAGTGAACTTCAAGTAAGTAGATTGTCCTCCATAATGGGGGCCAGCCTCATCCAATCAGTTGAAGACCTAAATAGAAGAAAAAGACCAGCCTTCCTGAACAAGGGGGAATTTTCCAGCAGACTGCCTTCCGATGAGACACACACATTGTCTCTCCTAGTTCTCCAGCTGCTGGCTCACACTGCAGACTTTGGACTCTCCAGGCTCCATAATCGTGTGAGCCGCTTGCTTGTAATAAATTTCCTTCTAGACTTATATACATCCTTTTGGTTCTGATTCTTTGGAGAAACCCTGACTTATACAACATCAAAGTAACAAGTGTCAAATATTTTATTTCAGTCATTAATGAGTGAACCAGTAAGATGTGAAAATGGATTTTAACAAAAATGCCCTTGCAGATTCCATGGGACAGGAGTCTGCACAGGGTTTAATTGGGTGCTTTGCTTAGTGCCTCACCAGATTGTAGTAAAAGTGTTGGCCAGAGCTAGGTTATCATAAGGAGTATCACCTGTGAAGAATCCACTTCTAAACTCAGTTCGTTGGCAGAATTACTTTCCTGTAGTTGTAGCACCGAATACGTTGGCTTCTTGCTGGATGTCCTCAGCTCCTAGAAGCCACCATAGTCCCTATAAGCTGACCACATATACCATGTAGTTTTCAATAATATGGTCACTTGCTTCAAGCCAGCAGTGAGAGCCTCTAGAGCAAGTCTGTTAGCAAGACAGAGACATATAATAACATAGTCAAGGAAGTGACATATCATCACTTTGTCATATTTTATTGGTGAGAAGCAAGTCATAGATCTCAGTTACACTCAGGGGGGTAAGAGATTATACAAGGTTGCAAATACCAGAGTTGTGGACCACTGGGGTACACCTTAGAGTCTACCTGCCATGCAGCCTAAGTCAATTAATTAAAGGCTCAGACTCCTTTAGAGTCATATAATCCCTCAAGGGTCCACTAGATAACACAGCCATTTGGAAGCAAGTTTGTCAGTTCCTACAAAGCTTGACACTATCTTACCATGTGGCCAACAATCATGCTTTTAGGTATTTTCAATCATGAGTTGAAAACTTATGACCACACAAAAACCTGCATACAAATATTTATAGTAGCTTATTTTATTTTCATCAAAAATTGGTTGCAAGAGATTCTTGGGGAGAGGAGGAAGGGTTGAATAGAACAGTGAAACTAGTCCATGATACTGTAAATGTGAATGTACAACATTACCCATTTTCAAAACCCACTGAACTTCACTGCAAAAAAGTGAAACTTAATGTGTACAATTTAAATCATTTAGGAGTTCAGGAGAATCCTAGGATGGAATGCAGAATGTGAAGTGAATTATATTTATTCTTAGGTAAGTTACTATCTTTTACTAATGAGAAAATGGATTAGGAGGGGAGAGAGGAAAAGAAAATTGTTGCTTTCCTAGCAATTCACAGGTCTTTCAACTGTTAACATATTTGGTTACCACAACCATCCTCTCAGATGGTCCTTGTCATAGGTATATCCTCTTTTTGCAAAGCAGGAATTTGAGGCTCAAGGAAGTTAAGTCAATTTCCCAAGGCTGAATGTCAAGTAATGAGTAGAGATATAATTTGAACTAGATGACTCCTATGTCCCGAAATTTTCCCCTTCAATCAATGTTTGTGATATATGAGATGTTTTCTCAGTCTTGACAGTTTTTCCCCCTTAAAAAAGAATTGGTCTGTTTTTAACAAGTTTGAATACTGCTTCTCCACTCTATGTTTTCTCCTAGAAAAGGCTTAAATTCTCTTTACTTTTTTTTTTTCTTCTTACCTTCTCCCCACTAAAACAGAAGAGGGAGCAGTGGAGGAAAGGAGATCTAAGCACTGGCTTTGAAAATTGGTGGGACAGCAAGGAGGAAAGGACAAATTTGGGGGCAAATGAGAAGAGGCAGTGATGCTGATGGGGTCAACTTGGAAAAAGCAAAGATTGATTCCTTTGTGTTGAGTCGGAAGAGGCTGAGTTCCAGCAGCAAAGCTCCACTTCAGTCGATGATCAATCAGTGCCCAAGGATGAGACAAACAAGGTTCCAGATGCACAGGCTCTTTCCTAGTCTGCTGGCAGCCATGGAGCTGGCACTGATGGAGGGACTATCCTGCCTCAATGGGCTGCCTGTTTTCCCACCTGTCCCACTAGTCACTGGTACTAAAATTAGAAGAAAAGAATATGTGACTTCCTCCAGCCCCTAATGAATGGCATTTTACTACCAGAGCAAGGAGAAAAATTGTATATGGTTTCTATCAATAGTGGTTTTTACTTTTTTAAAAAGTAATCCACAGAGAAAAATACATGTGACACATGGCCTATCAGGATAGACACGAAATGATATTCCCCAATCTGGGACATCAGCATTAGGGTTTTAACAACCAGGGAAGAGGTAGGTATAAATTAACCGCAGAGACACATCCCCTGCTCATTTATTTAAAGAACTGCCTTGTTTTTCTCCAGCCTCTGAGAGAGAAAAAAGGACTCTCATTTCACTTTCTATTTATTCCAAGATATACAGGAAACTAAAGTAATTTAATCTTAAATATTCAAAGCATTTAATGGAAACATCCAGCACATTTAAAGAGTATTGGACTTGGTATACTCACGTCAGGATTCCTTGAATCCTTTTTTTCTTTTCTTTTGTGTGTTTGTTTGGCTGCTGGCCAGTACAGGGATTTGATCTCATGACCCTGTTGTTATAAGGCTGTGCTCTAACCAACTGAGCTAACAGCTAGCCCTGGATTCCTTGAATCCTTGACAAAGAAGACAGTGTTTAGGTCATGTTTACAATAGAAGGTCTGGAATCTGGGACTTGAGGTTTTCTATTTTGGCAGAAAGAGAATATACTGGGATACAGAGATGTCTTTTTAGATTTAGATTGCCTCTTTAGATTGCTTTTGTGTGTGTGTGTGTGTGTGTGTGTGTGTGTGTGTGTGTGTGTGTGTTTGAGAGGGGGTTGATTTTAATACAAGAGAAAAACAACATGTCTTTCTAAAAACACACACTCAGAGTTTTACTTTCATAAAAAGGTAAACAAATTTTTAAAAACCACATAGACACCCTCACTGGTGTGTATTCCTCTTAAAACCTTGGACTCCCAAACTCAGGAATGATGCAAGTAAGCCGGGGGTAGTTGAAGAAGACAGGACTCAATTACCAATTATTTATTGAGCAACATTTATGTTCCAGGGATAGTGCCATGTGTTATGATAAATAACAAAGGAGATCAAGTTCTTCTAAGTGACCTCAGGAAACTTACAAATTAGGCGGGGACATGAGATATAGACATATGCCATGAGAGAAAAGATCTATGGAATTATTTATCTTAGAATAGTATTATTTTCAGATCCCTTTCTTTTGAAAAACAGAATAACACTTCAAGCTGACTTAGGTGCAAAGGAGATATATTAGCATATTCATATCTAGGGTTTCAAAAAATATCATCTGGAAACTACTTCTGTCTCTTAATCCTACTCCATTCTGTGTGTTCAGAATGGCTTCTAGAACCTCCTATTCTTTCAGCGTAGTAAATACGGTTGAATGAATATGTCTTTTTCTGTAAAAAAAAAATGCAGAAAATTTAAGTCTAGTAAGCTAGGCTTGGGTTTTGTACAAGAATCCATCTCTGTGGCTGGTAGAAAGAAATGCTCTGATTGACAGAGAACGATTCTCTAGGTTGTGTGTCTAGCCCAGTATTTGGGTGAGTCAGCACCATCCAATCCACATTGACTAGAATGAGAAATTCCCCCAAATGAAAACCAGATTCTCTAACTGATGAGGGAAAAATAGACGCTGTATGGACATAGAATTCTCTCATATGGCTGCAGAACCGTGGTGTGTGGTAGTATGTGGCTGTACTCAGTGACCTTTAGGCTTGTCACGGCAACACTGGCCTCACAAGATATGGCTCACTTTGTAGGTGACATGGAAGCATTCTTTTGCTTGAATTTAGTGTGCAGCTTCTCCTGGAGCCAGTTGGCTGACTTCCAGCTCAGGACATTAACTTTTTAATTTACACTGGTTCTTGGTCATCCTCCAAGTTCAAGTCAAGGTGTTGATTTTAATCCAATGTAAAAACTTCTAAATCCCTGTCCACTTTAGTGGCAACAGCAGAGTTTGTATTTTCGGTTCTGCAGACCTAGCTGCCTCAGTCTGATGGCTCTATTATATAGCCTTATTGTTGGAGCCTCTAGAGTGGTTCTAATTCCTTTTTTTTTTTTTTTTTCCTCTGCCTCCCACTCAACAGAGCTCTGAAGAATGATTTGATTTAAGACATATTCACTAATGGGAAAACTTAGTGCTGGAGTCAACAGAATGAAAACAACTCATGAGCCCTAGAAAAGACCTCCAGTTTTGATTATTGCTTCAACCAACTTTATTACATCATCCGTTGTAAGACTTTATTGCAGTAGAAACACATAGCATAAAATTTACCATTTTAGCCATTTCACAGTGTACAGTACAGTATGTTAAATATATGCATATAATTGTGTGACAGGTCTCTAGAACTTTTCCTTCTTGCAAAACTGAAAGTCTATATTCTTTGAACAACTGCCTTCCCCTACTCCCCCCAGCCCCTGCAAACACCTTTCTACTTTCTGTTTCTAAAATCTGACTACTTTAGATACCTCATTTAAGTAGAATCACACAAGATTTATCTTTTTATGACGGGCTTATTTCACTTAGCATAATGTCCTTAAGTTTCAACCATATTGTAACATATGATAGTATTTCCTTTTTCTAGGGCTGAGTAGTATTCTGTTGTACTTACACACCACATTTTCTTTATCCATTAATGTGTATTTAGTTTGCTTCCACCTACTAATTATTGAAAATAATGCTGCAATGAAAATGGCTGTATTTGCCATTTTGGGCTATTATATCAAAATACCATAGACTGGGTATTATATTAAAATAAAGTAAATTATTTTCTCATAGTTCTGGATACTGGAAGTGCAAGATCAGGGTGCCAACATGGTCAAGTTCTAGTGAAGTTCAAGTTCTCTTTCTTGCTTACCGATACCTGCCTTCTCACTATATCCTTGCATGGGGGTTGGGTGGGGGAGAAAGAGAGAGAGCGCTCTCTTGTGTATTATCTTATAAGAACATTAATCCCATTATGAGGTCCCCATGCTCATGACCTCATCTAAACCTAAATGCCCTATCTTTGAATGCTGTCACTTTTGGAGTTTGGGCTTTACTATATGAGTACTGGGGACGGGGGGATACAATTTAGTTCATAGCAATAGGTGTGCAAGTATCTCTTCAAGATTATGTTTTCAACTCTTTTGTGTGTATAACCAGAAGTGGGATGTCTGGTTCATAAAGTAATTCCATTTCTAATTTTTTGAGACACGCTTATACTGTTTTCCATTCCTCTGGACCATTTTACATTCTCACTAAAAGCATGCGAAGCTTATAATTTGTCTACATCCTCATGAACACTTGTTATTTTCTGGGGTTTTTTTTGATAACACTCATCCTAATAGATGTGGGGTAATATTTCCTTGTGGTTTTCATTTGCATTTCCCTACTGATTAGAGATGTTGAGCATCTTTTCACATGCTCATTGAGTCCACTGGATTTTTTGATGGGTATGATATTTTGTTCTACCTTTTTACCTTCTTCCCAGTCAGTCAGCTAATTATTCTGCACCATTAAAAGATGCCACAGCAGAAATAAAAACTAAAAGAGTCCTCAGTGGAGAAAGAACTTAGAGATTCTTGATAAAATAAAAGATAATTAAAAGAAAAAGCTTCAGGACTCTGAAACTAGACATGGTTTTGGGGGGGTGGAGAGAGAGATAGAGGGGACCAAAAATTGCAAAAAGGGCAGTGGGACTCATGGCTGGCTTAGAGATTGAACCTGGAGGAAACACCCAGATGAGAGACAAGTCAGCATCCAAGAATGCTTTGCTCTTCTCAAGCAGCCTGGATGCTGATTTAGTCACCATAGATCATGTTGTCTCTAGATGCATTATCAATTTCTATCACCCGCTTTAAGGAGCATATAGGCATCCAGTAAAGACCACCCAGGCACATTGACTGCTATGCCACTCATTTCCCACTCAGTGAGAGTAATTCCCATCTGGCCTGAACCATGCTAGGTTTTCACTGAGTGTACCCACTGTGAATAATTTCTCCTTTAATGTTCAAAGATCCAAGAGCCTTGGAAACTTGGAGTGGTATATCCCATGCTCATAATTCTATGTTAGCTAACTGGAATGGGCTCTACATACATTCTGATATGAGATAATGACAAAGCATCCATCTAATTTGGACCTACGGAAAGACATGTTTTTGGTTTGCTAAGGGCTAGATGTACAAATGTTTGTTGACTGTGAGTAATAGTATGGCACTTAAACAAGTGGAGACATTGGTAACTTCCACAGGATATGTCCAAAAGAGAGAAGCCAAGGTGGCTAGAATACACTGAGTCATGTCATATGAAAAATAATTGAGGAGAGCTTAATTTGGACTAGAGTATGCCTAGGGGACCTGAAAGTTGTACTCATGCATCAGTCCACATAGACTGCTTTAAATACCATTTGGAAGCAAGTTAGATGTGAATGATTAAAAAAAATAAAATTCTGGATGATTCCAGTGGGCAGAATAAGGGTCAGTTATTGGAAAGAACAAGAAGAAAGAATTTAGTCCAATTTAAGCAAGTACTTTGTAACAGAGCTGTCATATCATGGGATGAGATTCCTCTGGGAGAAGCAAACTTCACACCACTGCAGGTATTTAAATATAAGCTGCTAGTAAAACAGAAAAAAAAATTGTAGAACATTGTTCAAACATTATGCAAAGACTAACTAAATTGTCCCCTTTATTCTCTTCTAACAATTAAATTTCTCTATGGCTTTGGAAAAGATAAAGACTATGGCTTATTAACTATTTACCATGACATAAATACAAAATTCAGTGTTTTTTATGAGATTCAGAAAGCTGAAAATTCAAACTGTCATGTGAACATGCTCAACCATAGTATACTTTATCAAAATTTAAAATTCATATAGAAGGTATGGGGTTACTTTCTATTCCTGGCCATAATAAGAGTATGTAGAACCATCATAAACAAACATAAAACCTGGGAAAATATTAACTGACTATTCAGACCTTGGACACTAGGAAGTGCTGGAATATGATGCCTGAGAGAAGGAAAATAAATGAGGTGAGTGCCACAGTTTCCTAGCTCTCTGCTTATGGACCATTTTGAACCATGGATGTAGGGATGGAGAAACAAATGGGGTCTGATAATCTCCATGAATGGAGGAGATAGAGGTCAAAGTTCAAAGATTCTGAGGATCTGGAAGCATGGAGTAGAGCTCTGGTAAAGAGCGAGCAATGCAGAAAAGAGTCCTAGAAATCTGCATGAGGGTCCTCCTAAGGTGAAACCCTACAAGGATAAAAAAATAAGGACCACAGAGCAATAACCCGAAGAAGGCTGAAAGCATGCAGAGGGTAAAAAGATGGTGAAGCTTCAAACAGCCAGGGTGAAGAGTCCTCAGTAGTCTGCAGAGTAATTAGTGAATTGCCCCAGAAATCTCATAATTCAGGAGTGAAGCTGAACTGTTCTGGAATGAAGGTTAGGCTAGCTTTAGATTATACCACAAACGGATCATACTGAGCCACACTTAATAAAGTTGCCTGACAGAACCATACCCAATGCTCTTTTAAGGAAGACAGAGCACAACACAGTCTAGATATTCAACAGAGTAGTGTTCACAGTATTGAGCTATTACCAGACCTGCCAAGAAGCAGGTAAATGTATTGCATAAAAAGCAGAAAGATGAGTCATTAAAAACAGAATCAAAAGTGACAAATAATAGAACTAGCCCAGAAGGATGTTAAGATGGCTTCAAATCTGATTGAAAGCAAGTTGAATATGAATGATTTTAAAAAACTTAAATTCCAGATATAGGTATGTAAAAGTTTTTAAAGATTAACATGAGAGAAAAGGAATATACATAAAAGAACAAATGAAACCAAGAAATTAAAATTTTTAAAAAACCTGAATTGAAAAATTCAAGAATAAAATTAATAGAAGACCAGAAATTGAAGAAAAAAATTATAATCAAATTGTAACATGGAGCAATGGAATTTATCCAAACTGAAGCATAGAGATCAAAAAAACTAAAGGAAGGAAAAGACCATTATCTCCTATTGAACTATATCAATTGGTCTAACATACATATAATTAAAGTCTCACACACACAAAAAAGAGGGGCAGTGTGAAGGTTAATTCTAGGTGTCAACTTGGTTAGATTAAGGAATGCCAAGAAACCTGATAAACCTATATTTTTAGGTGTGTCCATCAGGATATCTCTAGAAGAGATCAGCATGACAGCCTGAGTGGACTGGGTGGGAAAGATCCACCCCAAATATGGGCAGGGACCATCCAATCCTCTGGGGGTCCCAAAAGAACAAAATACAGAGAAAGAAGATTAATCTTTCTTTATCTGCTGGAGGTGGGATATACTCTTCTCTCGTGTCCATGTACATCAGAGTTCCAGACTCTTCAGCCTTTGGGTTCCAGGACTTATGAAGGACACCATCGGTTTTGCTGGTTTTGAGGCCATCGGACATTGGCTGAGCCATGCTACTGGCACCTAGTTTGCAGATGTCCTATTTTGGTACTTCTCTTCACAATCATGTGAGCTAATTCCCCTGATAAATCCCCTCTCATATATTTATAACATATCCTATTGATTCTGTCTCTCTAAAGAACCCTTACTAATCTAAAAATATTTGAAGATATAATGACTAAATTTTTCCAAATCTGATGAAAGCTATAGACACACAGATCATAGAATACTACACAAAGTCACATTATAATCAAAGGGATAAAAAAATCAATGACAAAGAAAAATATCGTAAAAGTACCAGGAGATAAAAGACACACCAAATACTGAGGAACAAGGGTAAAAATTACCACAGGGAATAAGGGCACAAAGGTAGAGAACCAAGGATAAAAATTACTTCAGAGAAGTCTTATCATAACCTATGCAAACTAGAAGACAAACAAGCAATAATTGTATAGAGCTTTTGGGAAAAAAATTAGCAATCTAGAATTTTATACCCAGAAAAAAAAATCCTTCAAAAATTAAGTTAATATAAAAACTTTTCAGACAATAAATGCTAAAACAATTTCATGCCATCAGACTTATACTATGGAAAATATTTTTAAAAGTTATTTAGGTGGAAGTGACAACAGAAGATAGGTGGATTTACATAAATAAAGATCACCACAATGGTAAATATAAAAGACAGTTTTTCTCACTTTAAGTATCTTTGAAAGAAAATAAACCATTCAATACAACAATAGCAATAGAGTAGGGGGTTTAAAATGTATGTGGAAAAATGTATAATAAGAATAGCAAAAAGGGCAGGAAGAGGAAAAATGAAAGAATATGTTGTAAGGCTTATACATTTTTACATTTAGGTGCATATAGCAAACTCTAAAGCAACCACTAAACTAATTGTTGAAATAAAATGGAATAAATTTTAACAATTTATAATAATTTAGTCCAACAATAAGCAAAAAAAAAAAAAAAGGAAAAGTAGGGGAAGCTTACACAGACATGACAGGAAACAAATAACAAGATTGTAGAATTAATACATAAATTCAGGAAAGTTACAGGATACAAAATCAACATACAAAAATCTGTAGCATTTCTATTCACTAACATTGAATTGAATGAGAAAGAAATCAAGAATATAATCCCATTTACAACAGTTACAAAAAAGATTAAATGCTTCAGAATAAACTTAACCAAGGAAGTGGAAGATCTTTACACTACAAACTATAAAACATTAGTGAAAGACATTAAAGAAGACATAAATAAATGAAAAAATATAATGGTATACGTGTTCATGGACTGGAAGAATTAATATTGTTTAATTGTTTATACTGCCCAAAGTGATCTATACATTAAATGCAATCCCTATTAAAGTACCAATGACATTCTTCACAGAAACTAAAAAAAAAATCCTAAAATTCATACAGAATCACAAAAGACCAATACAGCCAAAGCAATCTTGCACAAAAAGAACAAAGCCAAAGACATCAAGCCTATCTAACTTCAAAATATACTACAAAGCTATACTAACCAAAGCAGTATGATACTGGTATAAAAACAGACACTTAGACTATTGCAACAGAATAGAGAGACCAAAAATAAATCCAAGCATTTATAGCCAACTGATTTCTGGCAAAGGTGCCAAGAACACACAATGGGAAAAGGACAGTCTCTTCAATAAATAGTGTTGGGAAAACTGCTTGTCCACATGCTGAAGAATAAAATTGGATCCTTAATTCACACCATATACATGACTCAAGTCAAAATTTATCAAAGACTTAAACATAAGACCTGAAACTATGAAAGTACTAGAAGAAAATATAGGGAGAAAGATCCATGACATTGTTCTGAGCAATATCTTTTTGTAGATGACCTTAAAAGCACAGGCAACAAAAGCAAAAATAGACAAAGGAGATTACATTAAACTAAAAAGCTTCTGCACAGCAAAGAAAACAATTAACAGAGTAAAGCGACAACCTACAGAATGGGAGTAAATATTTACAAAGTATACATCTGATAAGGGGTTTTTATCCAAAATATTTAAGTATCTCAAACAACTCAATAGCAGGAAAACAAATAAACCAATTCAAAAATATGTGGCACGCTGCCAGTATGGATCTGGCCTTCACATTTTGGGCACGAGGGGTGACAATCAGCTTTGCATCGCATGAATATGCATAACCACCCCCCCAAAAGGGCAAAGAAACTGAATAGATATTTCTTAAAAGAAGACATACGAATGGCCAACAAGTATATAAAAAAATGCTCAACATCACTAATCATCAGGGAAATGCAAATTGAAACCACAATGAGATATCATCTCACCTCAATTAGAATGGCTTTTATCAAAAATACAAAAGGTAATAAGTGTTGGTGAAGATGTGAAGAAAAGAGAACTCTTGCATACTGTTGATGAGAATGTAAATTAAAATAGCCATTATGGAAACTTTAGATTAAAAATAGAACTACCATATGATCTCAAAATCCTACTACTGGGTATATATTTAAAGGAAGTGAAATCAATATTTGAAGAGATAATCTGCACTCCCATGTTTACTGCAGGATTTTTCATAATAGTCAAGATATAGAATCAACCTAATTGTCCATCAATGGGTGAGTTGATAAAGAAAATGTGACATATATACACAATGAAATTTTTTGAGCCATAAAAAAGACATAAGAAAAAGGAACCCTTGTCATTTATGACAATAAGGATGAACCTTAAGAACATTACATTAAGTGAAATAAACCAGGCACAGAGAGACAAATGCCACATGTTCTTACTCATATTTAGAATCTAAAAAAGTTGATCTCGTAGAAATATAGAATACAATTGTGGTCACCAAGGGTTGGGAAGAAGAGGAGATGGAGCAACGTTTGTCAAAAATACAAAATTTCGGTTAGATAAGAGGAATAAGTTCAAGAGGTCTATTGTAAAGCATGGTGACTATAGTAACTATAGTTAACAATGGATTGAATGTTTTTAAAGATGCTGAGAGTTGATGTAAAGTGTTCTCATCACAAAAATGTTAACTATGTGAGTAAATGCATATATTAGCTAGGTTTAACCATTCCATAATGTATGTATACTTCAAAACATCCTATTGTACATGGTAAATACATAACATTTTATCTATCATTTTTAAATAAATAAATTTTAAAAAAATGAATTAAGTTGATTTGAAGAAATTGAAACAAAACAACATCTAGTAGGTAAAAAAGATATGATCAGAAACGTTCTGCTTCCATGCAGCCAACGTCCATCCAAGTCTTTACAGTAAAATTTGTCTTATGGCCTGGTGGCCTTCCAGGAATAAAGATGCTTCTGTTTCTTCTCTGACTCTAGAGCAAGAGCTCTGACTCTTCCCAAGATTAAAGCTGAGTTGACTGAGCCATCTGCTCTACTTGTGGTAAAGAGTTCCCATTCACCCAGGGCTGGTTATAATATGAGCCTATAGAGCACAATCAAGCTGCCTGCCTACCCAGGACTTCGGTCTATCTCTGAGTCCAATACAATTAGCAGAGTAAATTTCTAGAGTTTGGGAGCTCCTAGAGACCAAGAGAGCCACAGTACACAATACATATATCTGAGAGCCAAATATGAGGTCAAGACCTGATCATTTCTGTTGTACCTTTAACTCTGAAAAAAGTCTGTGCTGTTACCATGAAACATCTAAGTGATAAGGTTTACAGCTAATTAAATGTATTCAATAGACTATGGTTTACCAGAAAGTCCTTTACAACCCAATTTTGGTCCAAGATTTGTTCACAGTATTGTTGATAACTTTAGGCCTCTCTCTCACTCAAAGGAAAAAAGACTCCCCCCCTCCAAAAAAAAAAAAAAAAAATTTCAGCTTTCTCAATAGTTTAAAACCATTAATTGATAATATTGCTCTGTGGTGGTATATTGCCTTTACAATCATAAAGCATTTTTTAGATAATCTAATACACTCTAGTTGTCTCATATATATGAAAGTTGTTTCTCAGCTGGACTTTAAGTTCCTAGAGGTCCCTTACAAGTCTGAATTCTTCAATACACCCCAGCAGTGCTTGATTTGGTCTGAGAAGAACAATCGGCAGAAACATTCTCATCAAGAACTTGGCTTTTTTGCACTAGCTCCCCGACCTTTAGTATCACTGATGGTGAATCTAATAGAGAAGTTTTTCAAGGTGTGCTGTGTAATTTATTGATAACAAAAACACTATTTCAAATGCTACACAGATAGATAATTTTTAAAAACTTTTAATACTTTTGTGTTTATTTTGATATTCATTATAAAATACATGAGCAGAACAAAAATCTTATAATTTTACAGATGATGTTTTTTAAGACAAGGCTTAAAGTGGATATTGAGTTAAAAAAATAAAGAGATGTAAATAAAATTTTTAGTTAATGTTATATGGAGTACATGAGTGTGGCAAAAATTGTACAGGTGGTATGGAAATACCTAAGTGTTATGGGTAAAGGAAATAACTTTAAGACACACGCTGGGAAGATTTATTACCTGAAGTTAAGCACTCTAATTTTCAGTGTTATGTTACACGGCCACACTCCTGAACCTCACTTTCTGTCTTCCTGCTGCAAACACAAACAAACTCCCACTTTTTGGCCACAACAACAGACATGTGCACACATACTTCCAATGGTAAACATTGCACCTGGCCAGCATTTTAATGACTGAAACAACTTACTCATGAACCTAAAGCAGTGGGTAATGAAGTAGGAGCAAAGCCCAGATAATTGAGCCAATCTCCTGACCTCTGGGCAGGTCCCTAACTCCATGGTTTATCAAGAGGAGGCTTGAACAAATTGGTTTCAGGGAATCGGCTGTGATTTATGAGCTTACGACTAGGTCTTGAGTAGGAAATAAGTGCCATTTATCAGCTCTCCAGAGTCAAAGGCACTGAGTTGGAGTAAGAGCTAGCCACTATTCCCAGCAAGGAAAAAGCTCCTGTCTATCAGGAGGGGCAAGGAACACTGCTCTCTATAGCCGGAAGCAGGGACTTCATCATATTTCTCACCAAACAATACTTTGCCAAGTAATTTTCAAGTTCCAGTTGGAAATCTTTAAAAAAAGAGATCACATCAAAATTAATACTAAGAATTTATGTTATGAATAAAAAAATGTGCCAAATTAGCACTTCAGATTTAATTTTATGTGTAGCACACTTGCAAGCAACTTGGAACACTTGCAGGTTGTTGAGAAATAGTTACAAGTGGCACACATCTTTCCCCATCATCACCTTCTCCTTCTTTCCTCCCCTCTCCTCCATAGCATCTCCTCTGGAAGAGACACTGATACTGGATCTGTGTGTGTGTGTGTGTGTGCGTGTGCGTGCGTGTGTGTGTGCGTGTGCGTGTGTGTGCACGTGCATGTGTGTACATGCATGTGTGTATGTGTGTATAGGGCTGATAAATGTCAAAGGGACCTGGGGTGATTACAGACCACTTTTGGATTGTTTCTAATCTGCATTTCTTATGAAGGATTTTCAATTTCCAGATTTTGAACGAAAGAATTCCTTAAATTCAGACCGCTGTACTTAAATTCACATTCCATGGAACAAAAAAATGGAAAAAAAAATAAAATAAAAACAGCCTGTTTTTTATAAAGTGTTCTCTCTGAGAACCTATAAGAACATGTTGTACAATGTTTCTCTCACTCAGGTCACACTCCTTAAAAGATGAAATTAAATAAAGTGTGCACTTTCTCTAATAACAGCATATGCTTTAAGGCAAACTCTTTTATAAAAAAAAAATCAAGAAATAAGTTTATTTTTCTTTTTGACTATGTTGACCTCTGCTCTGAAATGGGCTCTGAGTTTTGTGATGTGGGACCTAACGTCTTTCTCTGTTCCCCATAATCTGACACCAAATCGAGGAATTACCTTTGATAATGTCAAATTTGGGCTGAATGGTGTGAACTGGATCCATTAAAATGGGGCTTTTATTTTCCTAAAGTGGACATAAAAATGCTCTTGTTTTTTTTTTTTAAACCAACCTTTTCTTCATGCTGGTCTGGTTAACTATGCTAAGTGCTAAGTATTGTTCTATGTATGTATTGCACATTTTATATTCGTATAATTGTACATTCTGAAAGAGTCCGGAGAGGACATCTGCTTTCCTTTCTTTTGCACAAGAGAAACTGAGGTCATACAGAAGTTGTTTATACAAACTGACACAGAGTGACTGACAGGCATATGAGCCTTCCTGCATTCACTCTTAGGCCGAGACGTTTTCTGTGACACTCCCTTTGTCTCATACAGCAGGCGTGGGGTCTCTATTTAAGTGAAGACTTTCCTTTGTTCTCTCTAGAAAGAATATCTTTAATGTTTGTTGAGTATATTTTTGCACGCTTAGCTTCAAAGTTGCTCTTGAATTTTTAATGTGTTTTCTTGTCAATCAACCAAATGTCCAGACTCCTGTTCTGCTTGTGTGCCTGGAGTCTAACTGATTTCAGCACTGCCAGTGTGAGTTTTATCCTTTCCTAATGGGCCATAGTGCTATGTAGAGCTGAATCCTGGCTGCCTAGTGCATGCAGCAGAATATGAAAAGGGAAGGAGCTATCCCAAGGTTAGGAAATAATGCAAATATCTGACTCCTGTGGAAGTAGAGAACAAACAAGTGAAATATTCAGAGACAGTGTAGACAGAGGCCACACTCCAGAAGCCAGGTAAGTCAACCATTTATCCATTTATTTTCACAACAAATATTACTGAATACCTATTATATAAACGTATTCTGTTATGGAATATGCTGAAACAAATAGCTCATGTATTCTTACCCCAAAAATTGAATTAGAAAGCCACACCTGAAAAAATTTCTAGAAGAGGAAATCTCAAAAATAGAAGTTTATTCTAACAACCAAAGGAGAGACACAGGCAAAAACTGTTATAAAATTTCAACATAGAGAAAGCTTATTAGGGCTTTGGATATTACCAATTGCAAACCAAATTGACATATTTCATTCACTTATTATGTGCCAAGCTCTGTGCTAAATGTTTTGCATACATTCACTTATTTAAATTTGCACGGTGGGCTAAACACATTAAGGTTAAGAAGTGGGGTAAGCTTTAAGTCACTAGTCCAAACTCCCACAGCTATGAAATATTGGAGTCAAGAGTCAATTTCAGGGATTTTAACAGCCAAGCTTTCATCAAGGATGGCTGCATGGAAGGTGTGGCAGTGAACCAAAGAATGTTGTTCACTGGAGTAGAGGAGGATGAAAGTGAAAGGCATGTCACCGGAGAAAATAAGGAGGAGGGGCAGGGTACTCCATGGTTTAGGGAACTTGTAATTTATGCTAAATCATTTCCATTGAGATCAAATAGTTGGCATGCTAGTCATATGCTGCAGCAGGGCCCAACAGGTGGCTGTTTGGAATACTGTGACCTGGAAGCAGAGAAATAAATCGGGACAGATGGCTTGTGGAGCTACTCTCCATTTGCCACTTCAATTAAAACAACAAAAAAGACAAACCTCTTGAATCATCCTCTTATTTCTTTTACTTTATAATTTCTTCTGCCCTACGTTCTGGGTAACGTCACTATTCAGACCATTTCCACCTAAAAAAAAACACCCGGAAGAGAATAAAAAGACAATGAAAAAAATTAGACCTCCTTTCAAGAAAGATGTTCTCCATCAACAGAACAAAACAAAAGAAGGAAATCAGCTTTACTGCTCTTGAATAGTAACTCTTATACTATACAATAGAAGACAGATGAAATGAGTTACATAGCTGAAACGAGAGATAATATCGTCTTACATACGAATAGTGGCTTATTATTTTTCTAAGTGGCTTTTAGTATACTTTATTTTTATATTTGACCTGGTAGTCTATCCTGCTCTTTACAGCTCAGGAATCTGGGAAAAGAGAGTCAAAGATTTTGCCAAGGTAATGTCGATGTTAATGACAGAACTGAGCTGGACTACAGGTCTTTTATATTTTGCCTGGCTGACTTAGATGGCACATGCTTTTGTCATTTTTTCATTTACATTCTTGAGTATCTCTCATCTGAAGGAAAAATAAATTTTCTTCGAAATTACAACTTTCATTCCTTATAATCAAGGTATGTATTTGTTAAGTGTTTCTGCCCTCTTGCATTAGGAACTTCTTAAGCTCTGGCACCACATCTTAACCATCTAAGTATTTCACAGCCTCCAGCATGTATCAAGGCCCTATGTAGGGATGTTCTGCAGTATGTGTTGAATGAATAACACATATGCCACTGCAGTGAAGAGGCAGCGTGATGGGCGGTAAGCACGTCAGGGTTAAGAAGTAAGGAGACCTGGCTCTGTTATTGATGATTTGTTACATTTGGGGCAAGTTGCTTCACCTTCCTAATTTTAGGATTTGTTTTTTAATTTATAGAATGGAGGTACTAATAGAATTTATCTCACAAGTTTCTCTGAGACTTGAAGTGGGCTAATATATGTGAAACACTTAGCACCATTTGTGACATTAGCAGGTTTTGGATTACTTGTAGCTGTTATTCTCTCGGCCTTCCTCAGTTTGGGGAATGTCAGAGTCCAAAGGTCTTGTGTTGTCACAGTGGGTTAGTAAGAAGTTTAAATATGCAATGTTTCCATTTATTAAAAAACCTGCTTTTCTGGAAAACAATCATTTGAAATCAGCAAAATGACTAAAAGTTGAGTGTTAACATAAAAAAAAACATGCATTGTGTTTAGTGACGACACAGCCATGAGCTTTCTGCAGTGTGTGTGAGACAATTTAATGATTGTTTTTCTTGTTATTAATAAAGAAGAGATGGTTCTTGTGGCTCTTTGCCCTTTTCACCATGGTAGCTCAGCTTCAAGGGGATGGTAGCCTGTGATGGTGATATTGGATTTATGACATCGACCAACTTCTCTTCCTGTAGCTCTGAGTGTCTGTTTTGTGTTCAGATCAGTAGGTAGAAGGCCTCTCTGCTCTTCAGAATGACATATACATTGCCAGTAATTACTTTCCTAAAATGGAAAGGGAATTAAAATAAAAGCCCGAATGTAGAAGGGGTGGCAGGTTTTTGGAAAAGTGTATCGGCAATTTGAAGCATGAATAATTAATTTTGTCTTGAGATTAAGTTCAGCCTGTGTTTATGATCTGTTAAAAAAAAAACAACTCTAATGAGTTCTAAATAAATTCTGTATCAATTTAAACTATTAGAGGAAGTTAAATCAAAATAATTAGGATATTAAAATACTTTGTGCATTTCCAATCACTGCCTTATTGAGGCTCTGGATCTTATCCAAGGAACGGTAATAACATGAATATATTAGGATGTTTGCTTCTCTCAGAATGTGACTGTTTGCTCTTGTAAAGATGACTGAGAACTTGCAGGAGACAGAAAGCCAGATTGATGTGTTGACACATTCAAGGGAGTGGGTGCTACATAAATGATGAATTATTTTGTACATACAGATTAAAAACAGCATAGTGACAGTTTACTGTTACAATAGTTGAACTTTTATTCCTTATTCACAGTAATTGCTAATTTCACACTATAGTAAGGAAGGCATTATTTTTGTGACATCTTCAATTACTGTAGAATGGGTTGATAAATCTGAATAAGATTAAGGTGAATTCCAACAGAGACCTGTCAATACTCAGTGTAATTTACATTGAGATCAAAGAGTTATTCCACTATATGTTATTTATTAAGATTCCCCCCCACACACATACACACATACACACCTCCTTTTTTTATTGGTTTTGAATATTTGTGGGATACAAAGCTGATTGTCACCACTAATGCCCAAGATGTGATGGCCAGATCCATACAGGCAGCATACCCATTACCACAAATTGCGATTATGCCCCGCATGTACACACTTTTATGATTGGAGCCTAGCAAGCATGGAGATTTGAACAAATATAGAAAATTTTGAGACACGTTTTGCCCCTTTTCTGAGGCAACAACTCATTTTCTTGTAAATCATTTTGGTGAACCTATATAGTGACTGTTGTGGTTGTATACCCATAACATTTAAGAGCTTGTGAACTCTTTGGACTTAATTCTAGGGCTTGGGGAAATTGGTTTCTGAGATATTTCTCTGCAATATTTCAGTTTTTTTGTTTCTTTTCTCCTAAACATTATCCAGCTTATCTATATTTAATATTGTCTCTTGAAAATGTTATTGATATAGCATAAATATAACTTGAAAACTGGCAATCAGAACTGCCTGACAATTATTATGGCAGTTTATAGCTTGCTTTTCCATTTTTTTCCAGAGAAAGAAAGAGAGAAAACAGAACTTCAGGGACTTCTGAGTAATTTGTTCTGAAACTGAAGTATTGCCTTGAATACTTTGCTTCCTGAAGAACTGGAAAAAATAATCAGAATTTGTAAAAATGGATCTTCCCTCCTCAAAAGACATCGTAAAGTACAATTTCCAGTAGTATTATAAATGATTCAGCAAAACAATAGTAGTTTGAGCATCAAAAAGTTCGATGAAACTATAAACAAAAATTAACAAGCAACTGCAAAATTATTCTTAGTAGAATTATGAAAGTGTTTATTATGTATCCCAATGAGAATGAATAACGGATACTTAATTCACTATTTGTACATATGTAGTGAATATGGCGTTGCTTGAAATACACTTACCAGTTTGTAAATTTAATGTAAGTGCACTGTTTCTCTGCTTCATTAGAAAGGGGTTGTTATGCTTTCAAACCATAAGTTTTTATATTTCCTGAAATAGAGCTAAGCATCAGCAGTTGGAAAATTATATCTTTAAAGGCTTTTGTTTCACTTCAGAGGATTCAAACAGAGCAGGCTGCAGTGTAGATTGGGGACAGGATTTTTTTCTGAGTTGTTTTTCCATAATTTTTCTAGTAGTGAAACAATGTCTGCATTTGTCATAGGGCTGTGCTTACTTAATCTGCCACTTTCTTTTTGGGGGGTCTGCCTGTGCTTAATTCCTTATACGTAAAATAGAGTTAAAACCATCCTCTTTACATCTTCCTCTATATGTGGATATATACTGTGTGAGAGAAGCCAGAAAGTTTGGCAAGGGGAAGGTAGGTCAGTGTGGTGGAAGAATACTGGGTTTAGGGCCAGATAAAGCTGGGTTGTCTTGCTGACACCACCACCAACCTTGGGCGAATAGCTGTATTTCACTGAACTTCTGTTTCCTCACTTGAAAAATAAGGAAATTGATAATATTTACCTTGAAAGTTTGTTATAAGTAATAGAGATAACTCATATAAAATATCTATGATGAGAGAATAATATTGAGTGAAACGAGTCAGGCAGAGAAAAAGAAATACCACATGTTCTCACTCATTGGTGGGAGCTAAAAAATAAACAAATTAATTCACCCACATACACACACAAAAAAAACCTAGCTGGGGGGAAGAAGATATAACAACTATACCTTTTTGAAGTTGTTACAACAAGCAAACGGAAAGGACATTCTTGGGGGGGAGGGGAGTTAGGGAGGAGGGAGGGAGGTGTCGGTGATGGGCCATAATAATCATATACAGTGTATATTGACAAAATAAAAATTTAACGAAAAAAAAAATATCTATGACAGTGCCTGGTAAATAAAGGTAAACTCAATAAATGAAGTGGTCAAGATCAGAGTTGTCACAGCAATGATATTAACATCCAGGTGTTATCATTTTGCTTGAGGTGATCATCAGTCATTTACTTACCAATTAGTTTTTAAAAATTTTTTGAGTCTTTGAAATCCAGTGCTCAGATGCATCAGCTAGACAGCTTGGATGAGTGTCTTAGAAGTGGTGTGATGTGAAGACGTTGTGTGGCATTCAGGCTCTGTGTCAGAGAAGCAGCGAGCAGCTGGGGAACCCAGAACATGGAAGAACACATGCCCTGTCTAAATGGGGCTGGCACTGCTGGCTCCCAGCTGATTTTTTTTCCCTTTCAGAAACAAAGGGCTCAATGCCAACCAATTCTTTTTTATAATGATTCCTAAGAAAATCTAGAAATCTGGATTTAATGCAAATTATCCTTTAATTGTTAACAATGAATTCAAAAGCATTATGTATACCAACAGTGTACACAACATGATTATAGGATAGATTCAACCTGTGGGAGTCACTTTGAAATCTCTCATCTATCTAGCAGGGTGAAATAGTTTTTACCTATATAACATATACCATTTTCTGGGTGGGCCCTTTTTAAGTACTTTTCATATACTTACATTACATTTGCATATATTTAAGCCTCCCAGTGACCCTAGAACATAGGTACTAGTAATCAGTATTATTATTATCAAGTCCTCTTTACAGATGAAGTAACTGAAGAAAATGGAAGTTAAGTAACTTGTCCAAGATATCTATTTAGCAGCATAACTGAACTGAATTTGGAACTAGGTAACCTGACTGCAAAATGTTTACAGGCAAAAAATGAATATTTTTTGTTTATAGGAGTCATTTTTTTTTTTTTTTTTTTGTCTTTTTTCGTGTCTGGCAACGGATCGCAACCCTCAGTGTTGCGCCCGTACTGGACCGGGACCGGCAACGGGATCGCAACCTTTGGTGTCGCGCCCGCACCTCACTCAGCCAGTGAGCAGGAACCGGTCTGTATGTGGGATCTGAACCCTCGGCGGGAGCGCCGCCGTGCTCCCAAGCGGGGCACTGTAGCAGTGCGCCACCAGGCCGGCCCCTATAGGAGTCATTTTTTAAATAGGATGTTGAAGGAGAAAATTCTATAGAACTTAAATTTCATTTCAGGTGTACATCGTTCTGTAACATTTTTTGAATGAGTTCAAAATGCAAAGTCCTCAACAAGGAGTAGTGATGAGACTAAACATATATATCATGCACCTTGTTTTTCTAGGTTCTTTGAGTTACTAAAAGAGGAAATGTGAGACTAGCTATATAGAGGGATTCCATGGGGTGACTTCCCAACATGATAGTATTTCAGCTAAACCCTGAAAAAATAGGTCAGATAGCAATAGACAGAGATGGAGGTACCAGGGGTCAGTGAAAGCAAATATTTTGTGGCAGGAGAGATAACACTTTAGTAAATACAAGGGAAGGAATAGTCTAGTTATTCTATAATTAGGATTTGTAGAGTAATAGAGAAAGAAGGTGAGTCAATAACTGAGTGTTGAGATGTGCCTGCTAGTGTGTTCTCTGTTTCTCCCTGTTGTATTATGAGTCCATTCCCTAAACACACACACACACACACACACTTTCACTCTCATAAAAATAATAGCACTAAACCAGCATGAAGTTTCCAAAGGGCCAAAATATCTCAAACAACTTATCAGGATCAGTTTTTGAAATACTTTGCTATTGGTGCTCCACAACAGTATTGTGAACAAAGACAGAAACATTCAAAAAATTCTCTTTCCTTGTTTCATTTATAAAATAAAAATCACAGCAGATAGAAACATTTCAGAATGAGACTATTTACATTGGAAGATCTAATATATATACATACATACATATATACACATACATATATATATACATATACATACATATATATATACATATACATACATACATATATATATACATATACATACATACATATATATATACACATACATACATACATATATATATATGTATGTATATTTTAATAAAAGAGAAGGAGATTGTGGAAGGGGAGTGTGAACTGAGAATTACTGCACCACTGTCTAGGAAGACTCAATTATAATTCTTACTCCACTACAAGAGTAACACAGCTCTCTGTAATCTACTGCAAGAATAATACTGTTAGGTGGTCATAGTGATTTCAAAACTTCTTATAAGTTTTAGCTTCTAGAATCAAATTTTCACGCTTAATGATTACCACTAGTAAATAAAGGTCATCTTTTTTCTTATTATTTTAAAAAGTTATTATTTTAAAAACATAAATTCAATTTCAAGTTGAACTGTTAGGAAGCTATTATGATACAATACATAATACTTAGAAATAAACTAAGACCGTGAGGCAAGGTTCTCCTTATGTTTTGGCTCTTAAATCTCCTTAAATCATCTCTTTAAGTAAACATGTTTATTTATGTAGAATGTTTATCACAGTGCATGGCATAGAAAACTGCTCTATGCATCTAGCTATGATAGCAATATTACTTGTTGTTATTTCTACCATCATCATAGGCAGATTTCCTCCCAGGCTGCATTGGAAAACCCATACCCTCAATTTATCTTGGTCATTAACCTCTCCTGAGATGGTGCTGGATTCATGAATTCTGACAAGGCTGAGTTTGGACAATAACCTGTGGAAGGCCATTGAATTTCAGCACCAATCACTGTGAATCTATTTATTTACTGTCAAAGCCTTTAATTTACTGTGTTAAATCACAACTGTAAAAAATGTCAACCCAAATTTTCCCCATCAACTATAAAGCATTAAACTACAAATTACATTTTTAAAACACACATTTATTATTCTTTCTTATTTCTTTACTTTGTAGTTCATTTTCCCCCAGAGGATAGGAAGAGTATTTCAAGAGGGGCCTGTCTTTGAAGTTATTTTAATCTTTATTCTACCCAGTCCTTTCCTAAACTCATTTAATTTACTTGATTTTTAAGTCATGATTATATCCTCCAGATAACAATTCATGACATCCTTCCAAAGAATTGTTCATTAAAATCTAATTTTTACCTTCTAATGCTGGCTTTTTAGCTAATGATATTTGCAGTAATTATAAATATCTATCTTGGAAAACCTTAGAATTATAGGCACTTATATATAAAGTCAAGCAATGAGAGAATAATGTTAATATTGAAGTTAGCTTCTTCCTTTTTATTTCAATGAAGTGAAGGTAGTGCACATATAGTTATGTATATTTAAATAAAAGAATCTTGTTTAGCTTCTTTCAATATTTTTACACTGTCATTAGAACTCTTTCAAATGGTACCCAAGGGATACCACATCTAATTTAAACTTCATGGCAAGAAAGACATCAGAAAACTTCAGATTCATTATCTAGCCTGACAATCTGAAAAGACTGGGAAAAAGTTTCTGATATTGGGCTTTGATCTATCCAAGGTGCCCTGTAGTAATAGCTTCTCAGTTTTTCCTAATTATCAGTTGAAATTTTATCAAAAAGACAAATCATTACGAATAGTTGGAACACTTATCAGGCTCATGAGTTTATGCTTTGCTTAAGCAAAATAATAAGCTCTGAATTCCCTTGGCACTCACAAGGTGAGAACAAATGTGCACATCCCGATATGATAGGAGTAAACCTACAGAGAGCTTAATGCTGATCAATGTCCAGATTGTACAGTCCAAGAGTAAAGATCAGATCATGAATGAGAAAGCTCTTCAAAATATGAGTTCCATTGACGTTGAGTGTTGGAAGGAAGAATGGACATGTGGTGTAATGGAAAGAGGATGGACTTTAAGATGGACTCTAATGGACTCTAATTCTAGGTTAGAATTAGAAATTGTCAAGGCCATGATTCAAATCCTGGTCTGTTTAATGCCAAATTTATAAAATGTATGTGTCTCTATTTAATTATCTGCAAAATGAGAATAATAATACCTACTTCAGTAGAACTGACACAAGGTTTAGATAAGATGTCACCCATCGTTTGTTGAATGTTTTCTATATACCAAGTTTACTGTTTTCATTTAATACTAAGTGTGCCCTGGAGGCTAGAACAGAAAATTAGATAGTGCTCTTCAGTGATTGAATAAAGTCTATTGCCCACTAGAATAAAGAATAAAATGAAGCCCATTGTTCACGAACAGAAACTTCAGTTTCTTTTCCTTAGTTTGGTGCTTAGATTCATGCAACTATACACATCATGTATCTTCTTTAGTAATAATTGAATGAGAAAAACAAACCTCTGGGCCACTGCACTCAAATTCTGCTTTGGGAGAATAATTGAGCTGACAGTGACATCACAGGACCAGTACTGTGAGCATTACTTTTGATAAGAATGATTTTTATTCTTCTAGTATAAAATGAGAAAACACTTAAACAGGTTAATGTGCTTCCTCTTATTTCCACACCAAACTTAATTTCAAACACCTTAGCTAAATCTGATAGCTTTCTACCCATTACTTAATGAAGGGTTATACTAGCTAACCTCTTTGAATTTCACATCAAGAAACTCTCAGTTTTTGCAAACTGAGTAAATCTTTCATATTATTTGGATTCACCCTATTTTAGCTTTAAGAGAAAAAAATAAATTAATTTTTAGGGATTTTTATACAATGTATTAAATACATAGCATGTCAGAATCCATGGTTTTAGTACCACAGACTCATAAGATTTTTGAAGTTCATCACTTCTGTTTATGGGGTTCACAGCAAGCACTGTATTTATTCATATATTCATTCATTAACTAAGCATATATTTAATATTAATGTACACCCAGAAATTTGCAGAGTATAAGAGATAAAGCAGAGGGAGAGAACAGACCCAGGGTTTCTGGGAGTGGGGTGAGAGGGGAGTTGGGAGAGATTGGGTGGGAGATATGGGCAATAATTACAATTTGTGGTAATGGGTATGCTGACAGCTTTGATATGATTATCATATCTTCAGCATAGGTGGTGATGGTCAGCTCTGTGACCCACGAATATGCATAATCAATTAAAAAAAATAAGATGCTCTTTTTCTTTTCCTCTAAACTCTTAGACATAATTCAGGAAGTTATAATTAATAAGTAAAATTAAGTTACTAAAAAATAAAAATAAATATAGATGTAAAAAGTATAACACACTGTTAAAAAGGATAGTTATTTAATAAATAATAGCTATGTGCTAGGCACTGTGCATTTATTATCACATATAAAAATCGTATATAATTATCTCTAAAATTTAACAAGGTAGATACAATTGGTCTCTTCCTAAAGGGAATAGAGATTATCAATGATTATATGGCTTGTCAAGGCCACTTGCTAATTTAGTGGTAGAGGTAAGGCTGGGACCAATGAAAGCCAGGTCTATCCACTCCTCTAGACAGTCTCCTTCACATAGAAAAGGTCAAACCTAAAGCCAAAGGCCACTAAGTATGGAGTGAGATTGGCCAGGGAAAGTTTTCTGCAGGAGGTGTGTATTCTTTCTGTGTATCAATATATGTGTCTGTCTAGATAGCACACTTGTATAATGGTATAATCCTTTGAAAAACATTTGATTTAATAATTTGTTCATACTGACACTGAAATGATGCACTTTCCAAAAATATTACAGTCCTTGGAGTTCTACAAATTAGGAATATGAATGCATTTACTGGGCAAAGTGAGAATACATCTGCAGTTCAGAGATACATAAGGCTGAGAGGCCATTAAATTATTAGGTTTAACCTCTTGTTTTATAATTAAAGAACTGAAATACAGCAGTGTGTTCAGTGCTATGTACACATTTGCTAGGGAAGTTGAAAAATTAAATGTAATTTAGAAAATGATACTTAATATTCTAGAGAAATATCTTTGTTTGCTTGTCTAATTCATTCACCCATTCCTTCCACAAACATTTACCCAGTAACCCTGTGCTAGTGTATACACACTGCTAAAAAAAACCAGTGTGGAGCTTACAGTCTACTCAACAGTGAAATAGTCCAGAGTTAAGTCAAAAGACTTGGGTTCCAATAAGGACTCTGCCATCTAATAGTCAGGTGACATTTGGCAACCAATTTGAACTTTCCTTTTCTTTAAAATCATTCTTAGTTGTCTTCCCTTAAACCTTTTCCTCCTCTTTTCCTTGCTAACAAAAGACTGATTTAGTTCACATGTCAAGCTGGGCAATGTGCAGGGGGAAAGGAAAACTCTTTGTTCAGCTCCCAGTACTAATAATTTTTATTAAAACCAGTCATGATGATGATCCCACCACCCTTTTATTCCCAGTCATTGGCTTAGGGGAACACGTGTAACCTATTGCTGCCCAATAAGAAACAGAATGATGATGGCTGAGTGCCTTTTGGGGAATATTTTGCATCTCCATAAATCAGAAAGCCTCAGGAAGAGAATGATTTTATCCTTTATTCTTTTCTTTCCAATATCAAAGTCTATCATGTACGGGTATGATATTGCGTAGCCATAAATGGAGATATTGCTATTGAACACAGCAGAATAGAAAGATAGGACTGTCAGGGTCACCTCAAAACCCCAAACTATCTATCTTACCTTGCTTTATTTTTCTTCATAATTGTTATCACCATCTGCTTTAACATGCATATGTATGTGTGTGTGTGTATATGTGTATGTGCTTATACATATATACACTTATATACATTCATACATATGAGCATGCATTTATACACATATATACATATATGATTTTTTTTCACTTTTCTCTTACCCTCAAACCCAAACATATGGGATTAAAAGTTTAAGAGCAGAGAGATTATTTTGTTCATTGCTGAATCCCCAGTAGGATAAAAGAATCTCCATCCCAGTGGGGTAAATGAATGAATGACAGTCTGATAAACTAATGAATGAGTGAATAACATTGTTGAATTGCTCTACATGTCTTTAGATTTCTTATAATGTGAGATGAATAAGCCCTTATTATTTCAAAGGCTTTTACCTAAGTGTTCTGTTATTTACTGACAAAAATATTGTAATTTATGTAATATATAACCCAGAATATTCTAAGCCTATAAAATAGTACCCTACTGATTTATTTTACAGCTCTCTAACAATTAGTGAGACTGAAAATCTTTTCATCCTTGTAGTTTCTATTTGTATTTTCCTTGTATGAATTATCTGCTTAGTCCCTTTGTGTGAATCATTTTTAAAAGAAGGCATATTGAACGATGATCTCTAAAAGCCTGTAACAAATTTTTCAATAAATCTAGACATTCACAGGAGGAAAGGAAAATCAACTAATAAGAATTTCTATGCTAGGCACAGTGGGGAGAACAAACAAACAATACAATTAAACATTGTTATAGTCCTTTAGATGCTTAATTCAACCAGAAAACCAAGTTAAATACATATGCAGCATTAGAATACAACAAAGACAATAAATACACAATACATTTTCAAATGTCTGATAGAGACTAAAAGAGTTATACATGCACTCCCATAGCAGGTTCATGCTCGTCTCTTTATACTGTCATTGTTTATTTATATGTTGATCTTTACCTCTAGAATACACAAATTCTAAAACCTTGACCTGTGTCATGCTAATATGTTCATCTCTAGTAGCTGGTAACTTTATATTTCACCATGTAATAAGTAGTTATTAATAAGAGATTAATGAGATATTAATAGTTTGAAAAGACTTCACAAAGTACCTGCCTTAGTCTGTTTTGCGTTACTATAACAGAATACTACAGACTGAGTAATTTTGAAAAATAAATAAATTTATTTCTCAGAATGCGGGAGCCTGCAAGTCCAATATCAAGGTGCCAGCATCTTCTGAGGGACTCCGTGCTGTGTCATCCCATGGTGGGAGGTGGAAGGACAAGAAAGCATAAGAGAGCAAGAGACTGAATTTGCTGCATCGAGCCCTTTCATAACTTACATTAATCCATTCATGAGGGTGGAGCTTCCCATTAGGTTCCACCTCCCAACGCTATTACATTAAGGATTAAGTTTCTAACACATTTTTTTAATGGAGGACGCATTCAAACCATACCAGGGCTGACTCTAGGTATTGAAGACTGAATAGGATTAGAAAGGGCAGAAAGGAGCAAAGAGTATTTGTAGCCTGGAAAATGATTGTTGAGTGTTCGTCGATCAGGAAGCCATGAGAACTCAAGCGAGGAAAGGGAAAGCCATGGGAAAGAGAATGACAGGGAATGAGGTTTACATCATGGAAATCCTTGAAAATTGGGCGAAGAAATTGAAATTCACAGTGTTGTAACAGGAGTAAAGAGCTTTGGGCAGAGGGGTGAGATGGTGGAGACAAAGACTAAGCATGTGGGTTGGACAGAGAGGTGCAGAATGAACAGGTCCACCATCTGCACAGATCCATGTGACCGGTGGCAGCAATACAACAGTTATATAATAACTTCCAGAAATCTGACTCTACCATCCATGGTCCATCCTACGAAGGCTACTTTGTCTGATGAAAGTAGATATTTACAACTTTACATGGCACTCTCAAAACTGAAAGGATTTATTTCTTCCTTTATTCAATATACATTTCTTGAATACTATATGTAAGGCAATATGCAATTTGTTGGGATTCAAATGTTCAGAAACTGATTAGGGATCTGGAGCTGAAATGCTCTGCCTCAAAATGTTCAGCTCACATCCCTAATTAATTTTATCTCTAAAATTTTTGAGTAAAGGACACTATCTTTTAAAATTGTCTTAGAATTGATTATGCCTTTAATACCATGGCACCAAGCTTTTTCCAAAAGCATTATACTGTCATGGTAGAATTTCGGGGGTTCTGCCTTATGGCATTACAGACATGGATGTTACTTAAAGCAACAGTAAATAGAGCCAGTATTATTCTAGAACATTCAATTTTCTGAGAAAATGAAAAAGCCAGTTAAAATAGCACGGGGCTGAGCCAAGCTTAAAATATGCATCATTCTCTTACTGCTGTTGATTTCACTCTGTTAATGACATGAAATTGTATCCCAAAGGTCATTAATAATCACTGTGTTGATTTCTTCTAAAGAAAGTACACTGCTATAGTATTTATTAAATGAACGGAAGAAACAGAAAGTAAGCCAAGAGCCATTCGCACTCAACTAAGAGAAAAACAAATACATCCAAGGCTGTCTAGGTATTTTGTTGGTTTGATGACCCCATGCTTCTAGGGATGCCATTCCTTAGATATGCAAATGTAGAAATTTAAAAAGCTGACTAATCTCAAAAGTGGATATATCAGCCATTGTGTAGTTGGTCAAATCTCAAACTCTATGATTGATAGAATTATTTGCTTTGGCATCACATGGCTGCAATGTTCATATTAAAAGAGGCCACATGTTCTTAAAGATCCATTTACAATTCCATAATGTGGAGATTTTGTATCTCCTTAAAATCACTTTAATTTGGAAATTGAGAATAAGGCACAACTCATTAGATTCTGTAACTAGCACTCAATGACCCACAGTGTAGGTGTGATTTATTATGCAAATAAGGAAGCAGAATAATATATTCTGCTTAATCATGAACAATTTTTTTGTTTGATGGAGTGTCCAGGCACACAATGAATATTCTGTGAACCCAAAATCTACTTCAGAAAGGAAGATATTTCATATAGGGAATAATAACAAGGTGCCAGAACTATGATTTACAGAATTTGCTTGGTCAATTTTAGAAAACAGTTTGTCTTTAAACAACTGAATTTTATAAAGAGAAAATTATCAAAAGCTTTTAGCTACCTAGGTTATTTAAGTGAAAGATGAATTCATCCCTTATGAGCTATAAAGCCCATTGATTATTTGACTTAGTTACTGAAACCTTACGGCTTGAGAATCTTGTCTGACTGAAACATTCTCCCTTCAACCAGAATGTATTATTGAAGAATGATTTTATGATACTGCAGCATTTCAGGTAGGCACTGTTCTCTCGACAAACATGAAGAGATAATTCATACAGGCAAATGGTAATATATTTAGACTACAGCAGCAGCTTCTTGGCAGCTATTAACCATTCTCACACCAGTGCCAAAACTCACATCTCATATCCAAAACCTGAGCTCAGTAGGAGAACCATGGACAAATTTGTTTCTAACATTTTATTCTGGATTTCATTTCCTTTTAGCAAAATTATCTTTCTTTATATAAGGACAAACATACATGTCCAAAAAGAGTAATTGACAAAATGGTAAATATGAGAATTATTGCTAGGATTAGTTGATGTGGGTTGTTCAGAGAGGTGAAAAACATTGTAAAATTTCTTCATTCCTTTGCGCTAAACTTTTAGGAGGTACTATTATCCTTATTTTATGCATAGGAAATCTTTAGAAGAGTTATGTAACTTTTCCAAAGCCATTCAGCTGAGAAATAGCAGGGTTAAGATTTCAAAATTCTTTCTCTTTTGCATACTTTTTGAGATAGTGCATTAGTGATTTCAGACCTTGATTTTTAAAACCTGTAAGGATATAATAAAAATTATATATAGGAAATAACCACCAAAATATTAAAAATGCACCAATATATTGTTAACATGTCAATATACTGTGGAGCTATATAATTTGACAGCTGCTTTTCAGCTCATCTCAAAAATTAGATCAGTGATGATAACTAAGTTAGTAAAGATTGCAATGTTTATTGCAATTGTTTAATACCAAAACTGAGCAGACTTCTTCCAGATTTCCTTCTATCTCTTTCAGCCATGAAAGACACTGATAAATTCTTTCAAGAGAGAAATTTTGGGGTTACATATTTGAAAAAAAAGAACATAAAAAGATACAATTTGCTCTCAAACTGGTAGACTTTAAGTGTGTGTGATTTGAGATGTCTGAAGAAAGTTGAGGTCCAGATTAACTCATGAAATTCTTAAAATTATGATGACCATCTGCCTTCTGGAATGTTAATGCAGAACCAATCTCTGAAGAATGCTTCTCATTACTGAAATAATAATAAATGTTATACAAATTGTATTTATTTGGTTGCTGAATCTTAAACAGTCTTCAAGGCCATCTCTAAAAGAATGTTCCATAATATTTTGAAAAATTCTGGCTATTTTCTACTGCGAGTCTATTCATTTTCTTCACTTTTTTTTTCTGGTAATTCTTCCATAACACAGTTGAATGGAAACATAATTTTTGCTTTTAAAAGTTCGTCTATTCTTCCTACTTTATTCCCACCTGAAGTTATAAGTTCTGTTTTTATCATTAGTTGTCATGGGAATGAATGAGCTGCTTTGTTATATATGATGGGTAGTTTTCTGGTTCTGTGATTTGGGAAAGAAGAGAATCAGATTTCACAAAATCTCCTCCTGTCCTTGTTTAAAATAAGGCCAAGAAGAAATGGAATGAGAAATAGGCCCTCTGAGGACGGTTGCCCAAATGGCTTTTTACAGCTTTTGCATCTCTTCTCTGTAGCTTTATTATTATGAGCGTGTCCTTTTTTCTATGGTGGCCCATGTGCAGACTTGGAGAAGCACCAGATATTGGGAAATAAAAGCACGAAAGTGGGGCTTATATAGTATTCAACGGTTGGCCAAGGTAATGTATCACTAAGCTTTGGCCATTAGACTATAAACTCTCTGAAAGTAGAGACCACTGGGATTTTGCTATTGTACCTCCCTTGCCTAGCGCATAGTGGAAAGTCATTAATTTTTATTTAGAGAATGAGACTGGCAGTCTGTGAGGAAAATGAAGTCAGTATTGTCAGGCCCCCTCGCCTCATATCAGGCTGGGTATGATTAAGCACATCCATTGTAAAAACTTATGTAAGAGTGGTGTAACTGCGCATGCACGTCTGTATAGTCCGTGGCTTGTTGCCTCTATTGTATACTTTCAGTATAAAAGGCAAAGGCTCTGAACCACTGGCTGGCAGAGGTTGCATTGGAATAGAGCGTGTCTATCCTGTTATCAGCCACCAGAAACTTTTTCAACTACCTGACACAAGACCTGCACAGGACAGGGCAGAGGGGTCTGTGATCCAGACTGACACAGTCTCACTCTCTTCCACTTTCTACATCTAGTGTACTCATACCAGCAGATTTCTGACTCCTTGCTCCTAGTCAGGGGACTGAAAACTTTTCAGGAGTGATCATTGAATTGTTTGGTGGAGCTTGTTAGGAAAGAAACACCAAAGTATGGGGTAACACCGTATGTTGTCAAAAGGGTCAAATTTGGTGAAGGTGTGGTGGATAGATGGACAGAGGGATTAATTGATTGCAATAGATTCTTTTATGGCCATATGAGTCCAATAGGAGAGAGAACCAGAGACTTTCAAAAGAGATTTAAAACCTATTTCAGTGACCTCACAGAGTCATTATGAAGGGTTGTGCTTTGAATCATATAAAGAATGGAAAAATATGCCAGGGACTATTGTTGAGGGTTTGAACTGGCTAGTTAATGACATGCATCTCACCAAATTCTGAATCAATGGAGAAGGCTTCATTTCTGCCTGTTTTGATTAATGACAATAGCAGGAATGAGAACTTAGAATAGGCTTCCTAATACATCTCATTTTCTCTTCCAGTCTAAAATTCAGGAGGGAAGAATAGATCTTCAGAGCACACACTTACTCAGCTGCTGTATGGAAGATAGTGGGCAACCTTATACCCTATCAAGAGCAGAAAGCCCACAATTCTGAGATTCAAGTGGCTCATTGAGCCTTTAACATACAAGTCCTGCCCAAGAGAGAAATAACGACTGGTGTCTGTTGTACTTTGGCAGTCTCGCCAATCAGATAAATCATTACCCCTCCAATGACAAGAAGCTACTAATACAGACAACAAGGGGTAGATTCTTTCTTCCCATTACCTCTAAGAGACAGATGTTCCTCATTAACAGGTTGGCAGAAATTGGCGAAAAAGTAATTATTTCTATTATTTTCCACTTTGTCATTGTGGCCTCTCCTCTCTTTTCAATGACGCAGGATTTAAATCTTTGTGAGGATGTTATGGGCACAGACTTAGTGACCTGGAGGATCACAGACATTTTCACAGGGTGAGACAGAGGAGCAATAGTGTGATTCCTCTCTGGCTGCCATAAAGACACCAAACCCTGGTTATTCTGGACTCTAGATATCCTTTCTAGTAGTCTACTTCCCAAGGAACTCCCTAAAACCTGTAGGAAGGATGGGGTGCAAGTACCTTTTAGGAGTTGGATGACTATGAAAACTCTGGAGGATTTACAGACTGATCCTTCTTTAGACCCCTTTTCATAATTCACTGAGACCACTACGTTGTTCTAAAAGTAGGACAAAACTACAGAATTTAATCTTCATAGTGTTTAGGTAGTTCTCTCGTCTCCTTCCCTCTCTCTCACACACAAACTGCCAAAAAATTGTTATTGCATGATTTATAAACTTTCCTACACAAATGTGGGCTGGAGTGTGTGTGTGTGTGTGTGTGTGTGTGTGTGTGTGTGTGTGTATCTACTCAAGGATCATTCTTCATTACGAGACAGACATGACAATAGTGGCTACAATTATAAGCCGATTAGGTAAATAATTGACAACACAAGTGCACTAAAGTTGTGTTTCACTCGTTTCAATTGGGTTTAATACAAGTGGCATTTTGTGTTTTTTAGCAAATGAAGCTTGTAATCAAGGTGCAAATGATTTTCTAATTCATGGCCTTTGTCTCATCCTCTGGAATAAGATGCTGTTTTGTTTACGGAAATGAAGTAGGTGTTTATCAGGAGGCTTCTTTCTCCTCTTTCCGGTGGCTTTGTTATCAGAGCCAGAAAATTAGTGCTTATACATTGCAAACCTCATGCAATCACTGAGTAAATCATGCCAGTATCTTTACCAACCAGGCATATTATGAAATTCTGAATTGCGACCTGGCCATATTTTCTAATTTTGTATTTAGTGTCTTCAGTTGTCATCATAATCAATTTGTAAAAGCATTGCCTAGCCAGTGACTTTTAAACCTGACTGTGCATTAGAATCACCTGAGAGGTTATTAACAACCGCTTACGTTCAAGTTCCCATTCCAGATTGATTTAATAACCATCTCAAGAGATGGGACCTCATGGTGGGTGATTCTAATGTCCATCAGAGTTGAGAATCACTGACATAGAACAAAGGTCAGACAATTCTTTCTGTGAAGAGACAGATGGGAAACAATTTAGGGTATGAGGGTCTCTGTCACAACTTACTCAACTCTGCCATAAAAGCGACCCCAAGCAACATGTAAAAACCTGGTGTGGCTGTATCCTAATAAAACTTTATAAGTAGAGGCACTAAGCCAGACTTGGCCTGACATTAAGGATTTGAATTAACAGCCCCTTAATCCTGACTTTAGCCTCAGAATTCAGCAAATTAACTTCATAAATGAGCACCACTGTGTTGATAGGCAGAAAAATATACTAAAGAGAGCATTATCATCTTTATAATAAAAAAGATCTGGGTTCAAAACCTTGCTCACACTGCCACTACTTGCTGTATAAAATGGGAGTAATGATATTTAAGTCAAAGAACTCTGGTGTCACTGGATTTCTCATGACAATTCAATAGTTTCTTTAGCTAATAATACCTCACATACATTGAGCATTTATCATGTGCTAGGCACTGTTCTGATCATTTTATGTTCACCAACTTATTTCGCTCTGCTCTGAAAAAGATGAAAATGTTACATACTTCTCTTCAATGAATTTCCACTACAATGAAGAAAAACATATTTATAAATTGTTACATTTCAATAGGGAATATGGGTAAATGCCAAGAGATTTGCAACAATGCATCAGGTATCAAAGATGGAGAAGTCACATATAGATGAGTTAATTATAATCTTCATAAAAAAATTGGTAGCAAAAACTGGTAGTAAGAGGCTATGTATAATTTTTGTTTTGCAGATTTAGGACAAGTGAAAGGAAGAGTTTGGAAACAAGGAGACAAAGTGGGAAAGTATGGGATGTGTTTAGGGTTGGAGGCCTGCAGTGTGGATTTTATAGTAGTGGAGTAGAAGTGATAAGGAAGGGAAGTTAGATTAGAGTCAGAACATGCAGGGCACTGAATTTCAGGGTAGACAGCTGAACTTATTCATAAATCAATAGAAAAATATTTAGGGTAATTAGAGATCAGTGCTATGCACTTTGCTATGATTTGCAAAGATTAATCTGACAATGGTCGATATATTAGAGAGGGAAGAACCTTTTTTTCTTTCTTTTTTTTTTCTTTATTATACTTAGTACACAGGATTTTTGGAATGATTAAATGAGGTAATATAGGAAAGCCTCTTAGAACAGTATCTGGCAAAGAGTAAGTACTGTGAAATTGTTAGAAGTCATTGCTCTATAAGCAACCCAGTTTTTTTCTTATTTTTATTCTTTTTACTTTGTTTTTTATTTTTTGCTTTGCCTAGTGTAACATGGCTCTACAAGGGAATTATAGATGTATTTGCATCTTATATTTGTTACCAATTTTGAGAAACATGCCAAAATTTGGAAATAAATCAAAAGTGGGTACGACTCTGTCAATGTTATACTGGTATATTGTTTAGTGAACTTGCCCACATTTTGTTTAACTTAGATCTAAAATCTTTGCAAATGGAGTTTCAGGAAGCTTTAAGCAAAGGCAAGACACATGCACCTGGAAGTGTGGCAGTGGAGTGCAGTGTTAAGTGGATTCAGGAAGGAGAGAGAAGTAAACCTAAGTTCAGCTAAGCTTTCCAGCTAAAGATCTATGAAGATCCTACCCACTGCAAAGATAGCAGAAATGTAAAGAGGACACAAATTCAAAAGTCACTGGCAAATTGAAGGGTATAAAGAAGAGATGATTGAATGGGAAGAAATGAAGGAAGACATGTTGATTCAGTGTTTTTAAATAGTGGTGTTATTAACAAAACCAGGGAAGTCTCAAAGAGGAGATGATCTAGGGTGAAGATATGGTAAATTTGTGGTAAGTTCAGGTTGACTATGTTCATTGGAAGTATTCAGAAAAGACTTGTCTTACAGGCAGGTGGAAATATGAGTTAATCAAAATCAAATGGGAACCTATATTTCTGGAAATTGGATAATTCTTCAAAGCATGAGCAAATTTCTATGCAGAAACTACCTCTTCCTTTTTTGTTGGTTCAAGATTTGGTCACAACAAGGCAAATGATAAAAGACGTACTTGATAGTGCATGAAGCCTAATTCACTCCGACAAATCACTAATTTTTTCTAACTATGTGCCTAGAATGAGATGTTTTTTCAGCCTGTCACTATTTAGGGGAGTTTTACTCGACACTTCTCTGATCAGATCTGTGTTTCATAACAAACTGGTTATTTTGTCCTGTTTTCTCATTTCACGGTTGATACATTCGATATACTTAAAAAAAAAATTTACTCAAAGAGAACGGATACCAAACATTTAAAGAAGTCAAAACAAACAATCATAAAATAGTAAAATGAGAAAATGTACAAAAAGCCTGCACATGTCTCTACGCTTTTTCTTAGGAAATAATGGACTTAGTGATGTAGTCCAGCACTTAGTGTTGACTGAAAGTTTTATAAGAAACAGTGCAGATAGGAGAGAAGGCTGAAGGAGGTGGGAGTAATTTTTGAGCGTAATTGGGAACAGAAGAAGTGTCTGAGATGAGTACTTGCACAGCCAGATTCTCTTTAAGTGTGTAACATATACTGTATTACAGTAGAAGAGACTAAAAAGAGACAGGGCAGTTAGGGAGCTGCTGATGTGGTACCTGAAACTGAATAGTAGAGGATAAATGAAAGACACTGCAGTAGAAGAAATGTTAATGCCTAGCAAATGATTAGATGAAAGGAAGTGATAGCAAGAAATATGAAAGGCCACCATCTTTTCGTTAGGCCCGAGTGGCCTGAGGAATGGTGTTACCATTAAACATGTCAGGATAGCCGTCATGAGATGCAATTTTGTTCTTTGTTCTAGAGTGGGAGGGCTTTGAACTTGACCAATAGACAATATGTTAAGGACATTTAGAGAAAAGTAGAGATGATTGTGAAGTGCTATTTAAGAAAAGGAAGAGGGCTTGGGTTACCCTTTAGGACAGAGTTGAACAGGTAAAGGGGATGTCTTTGTTTTGCCAGTACATGAACTATATGACCCAACTGTGGACTCCAAGCTCCAGTTTTCTGAGAATGTTTCCAGAGTCCAGCTTCTTCTAGGACATATCATTACAAGAGACAGAGCCTTCATGGTAAGCTCTTGTCCCAATAGGAATGCCACATACTTGATGGGTCACCACCTTGAGATCACCAAGGGGAGAATAGGGGAGTGTGTCTATGCAAGAAGTGGGAAGCAAGAAACTTTTGGCCCCATTAAAGCTGCTAGAAAACTGTAGGTTCTTCATTCAGTGCATACACTGTCTCCTCATATTGTTTGAAGGCTTCTGGATTTTTTTCATTTTTGTCTTGATTTCCTTCTCTGACAACTCAAGACCAATCACAATGCACATGCCAATTTTTCCAAACAAGTATCTGCTAATATCCCTGTACTAGTTCTAGAAAAGTGCAGACTTCAGAATGTTCTCCTCTCAAAATATCTGAAAGGGCCAAATATCTGGATCTCACTTTCCTGTTTCACTGAGAAATTTGATTTTTTGTATAGGGAAGGCTGCTTTTTTTTTTTTTTGCTAAGCTTTGTCCTACTTGTCCTACACATGCAGCTAGCTTAGGAGATGCAATGGCAGCTAACAACAGATTTTATTTAAATTAGCTGTAGGATGGTGCTGCTTATTATGACCACTGTATTTAGGGTGATTGAACTAAATCCTCCATTGTTCTCTGACTACAACTCTACACCTTCCTTCCCAAACAAACTTTTGCCAAAACAAAACAAAAACACACAAAAAGCAATTATATATATAAATTCCTATATAATCTGTTTTATACAGCTCATTACTAATTAGTTGCTGGAATAAACTCAACTCATATTGTTACTTAGGATTTTTAGGCTATTGTTTATTTTGTAGCGCTTATTTACAGTGAGCATATTTTCAAATTGTGGTAATGAAACTGGTGCTGGTATAATCCCTATTGTCCTCCAATTTTGCTCAATTCTGCGTCATTCTCTGGCCCTTTTGAAAAAATCATTCTTCAAATGAATAATGTCAAAATTCTTATCCTCACAACTGACTATGACCATAACTGGTACCAGTTTCATTTTAACAGTGGCTGTTGATCAGCTATTTTAAAAATTATCAATTGTTTAAATAAATTAACCGGATTTGTGTTGATCGCTAAAGGCACTTATACTTCCCAAGGAGGATATATTATCGGGTTAAAGAAAATCATTCTATTTGATAGTAATAAATATTTTCTACTATCTTTTCCACTTATTTTTTACCAGTATTGTTTGTTTCTGGAAGGTTTCCATTTCAGGAGCAATTTCCAGTTCTAGTTTCATTCAAAATATGCAGATCTTTACGTAGCTGTGTCTTTATCATGTTCCCTTAAAAAAAAAAAAAAGTAGTTTCCAGATTCTATGATGAGACAAATAGCCTGCTGAAGAGGGAGATTAAATAAACCCATCTCTATTTTGCTGCAACTAGTGACTCCACGACCAGGCGCCTTCTCACTAGTAATGATCATGTGGCAGCTTTCATTTCAGAAGGTACCAGTGAATGGAATCACACTGATCCATCTCTAACACCGCTGGCATGTCAATGAAAATAAGAGAAATGGCAAGGGGGTAAAAACAAATCCTGTGTTTGAAACAGAACGAACAAAGCATACAGGGTCCCTAAGGGTTTTAGCAGCACAAACGGTATCAGTTTTGCAGTGATGACTCACAGAGGTGGGAATAAAGAGGGTCTTGTTCTTGGATGGTTTGTTATGAAAGCAGAATATACTGCTACATGCCAGATGTTGCTGGTGACAGTCTTTTATAAATCTAAGTTCCCTCTTAGAGAGAAAATTTTATTCTTTGTTCACTTGGGGCTAACATTACTTATATTTTGATTCCTCATTGAGATTAAGATGCTCACCAGTAACTCCTTATCACACTCAGAACTTCTTACTCTAATTAAATGCCACCTAACTCAAAGGGGCTTAACCTAAAAGGAATTTCTTGCACACCATCCCTTCCTAAAGTCATGTCTCTAAAAAACCCAGTATTGGAGTTAGTTTTATCCATAGCAACATTCAAGATCTCAATCAAGCTTAGTCTCTCTTTCTCACCGTGTATCCGTCAGTTCTGTCCTCTTCTTGCTTGTATTTTTAAGTAGGTTCCCACCTTGTGATATATGAAGCTCCAGGTCTTTATTTTATCTGCTGAACAAAATCAGTAATTCCCACACCTTCATTTCATTGGCTTGGGTCCCAGGCCCATGTCTGAATCGGTTACTCTAACTGGACTGCATAGAGGGCATTTCTTTGGCCAGGCCTGGGTTGCGTGTCAGAACTTGGGATGAAAATAGAAGAGGACTAGTTCCCCACTGGAAAATCAGGGTGTAGCTATTGGTACTTCTATGTGGGTGAATAGATTCTAGACACAGACAAGCAATTTCTAAAATCTACCAGCTGTTGGCATGTACTAACCCATTCTTGACTTCCTTTATGAGCAAAGCCTCTTTTCATCTTTGGGCAGAGCAAATCCCTCACCACCTGGCATTTTTATAGCCCACAAATGTGCTTTGACATAGTCTTTAATACATTGCCATATAATTATAACTGACATTACTGTTTTCTTAGACATCTTTCTCTTCCACAGAAATGTGAGATCTGTGAAGACAGTGAAAAAGGACCTTATTTCTTAAGTCTCATATAAATTTCAACAGTGCCCACATAATAGAGGCTCAATAAGAGTTCATGGTACAATGACAATAAGTTCACATTTATTCAAACCACTGGACTTTGGTTGCTTTTTTTTTTTTCTTCTTCTTTTACTCACAGTGAGTCCAGGCTTTTATTCCTCCTGAGAAGACTTCACTTATGGTTTTTACTCTATATTTTCAACAATCAAAGTAGGAAAAGTCTCATGCCATCCTTCCATGAAGTCATTCTTAGGCAACTTTTTCTTTATATGTCATTATCTGTTTATTATCTGTGTTCATTAATAATACCCTTTCTTGTAACTTAGCACCTTTTTATGTTTTTTTAACCATGTCTAGTCAACTACATTAAAATGCCACATCTTACCTCATATTCCTCTGTAGCACTTCAGAGACATTATACAAGGCTACTTCAAAAAGTTTGTGGAAACATAGCATTAAAAGATAATACAAATCTTTCCATGAAGTTTCTGAAATGTCCTTGTATGATTGCTTGTGTTAAAATATGTCTCATTAAAAAGTGTGAAACACAAGACATAAAAAGGAAGAAAATATATTATAAAGTTTGAAATGTCTGAAAAGACCCCAGCTAAATGTACATGTTCATGATATAAACTAAAATATCAATAGTCAAAACTTTCTGAAGGTACATACAGGGGACATTTCTTCATTTCCTAATTTTCTACCCCAGATATGTTTTATTTTTATAGTTAGGAAAAAATCAGGTTCTAAATAAATCTACAGAAGGCTATTTGGTTTTCTTTTATTCATGTTTAGATACAGAAATAATATCTCAATAATATAGATATTATCATATAATGTTATAACATAACTCAGTGGAGAAAAACAAGATCTAAAAATTGGATGGCATTTTCCTAAGCTCTGGGTTAAATGTTAGGCAGGGAAAGTATCATAATCAATTTGTAATAGATATATCTGATCAGTGTCTCAAGTGTTCTATATCCTTCAATTTTGATTTAATAGATATCTACATTATTTAGAGAATCACATGTATAGGTAGAATAAATTTGTATTCTATTTATATATTATATTTATACTCTTTATTAACCAAATAAAAGAATAAAGTCAAAGGGGTAAGTTTAAATTTTCCTGGGCAAATGTTTAGTTGAGATTCCCAGAGTTTTGTGGTATTTAATATAGGAAAGACAGTTAAACATAGCAATATTAATGGTAGGTGTTTCACATTAGCTAACTTGACTATATAGATGTCTCTAGGGGGCTTATATGATTATTGAAAAAAAAATTACCAATTGTCTATTATTTGTCTGGCTCTGAACCAGGTGCTTGGGACAAGTGAGTCATAGTACATAGCATCTGCCATCAGAAACCTGAAAATATGGTGGAGAGATAGAAAAGAGTTTGTCACATGCAATAATAACAGTGGATTCAAAAGGCTCTGGTCTCTGTTTTGGGGTTCAATGGGCAAATGATTCATAATTTAGGTCAAAGGCATTGATAAGACTTTACCAGTGAGAAAAGGCAGGTTGGGGGATCCACAGAGGGGTGTATGGTCTCTAATAGAACAACTGATGTTGAGAACTCTGAATCATGCTGTACTTAATAACATGACTTTGATCACAATTAAATTCTCAATAGTAAACAGATGTAAAATTAAAATTATTTAACACTGGTTATTTGCTTTTGGAGAATGTCTATTAAACACAATGGCTTTTGTTTTAATATAACTAGTGTTAAGTTCTGTTTCACTATAATTTATGAGTCCAACATCTTAAGACACTTTGAAATTTTCTGTTTGTAATTATAAAATCATAAATCATCATCAAAGTCTTCTTTTTTATTTATTTATTTTATTTTTATTATGAATATTCATGAGATACAAACTAATTGTCACCCCTGGTGCCCATGTTGTGAGGGCCGGATTCATATTGGAGATATACCCATTACTAGAAATTACTTTTGTACCCCATGTCCCCACCCAATTATCCCTCAACCTCCCTCCCCCTTCCCCTCCCCCAACTCCGATTTGCAGCCCTAGTAATGTTCCCTCCCTCTGTAAGACCACTGTACTACTGTGGTCTTTCTTACCTTCCTTCCTTTCTCTCTTAGCTCACACATATGAGTGAGCACATGTGGTATTTATCCCCCTGTGCTTCACTTATTTCACTCAACATAAGTTTCTCCAGGTTCATCATCAAAGTCTTCTTCATTTTTATTTGCTATGGCTAGAGAGCATGCTTTATTTATTTATTTTTTATTTTTTCCTTTTTGTCTTTTTTCGTGACCGGCAATGGATCGCAACCCTCAGTGTTGCGCCCACACCTCGCTCAGCCAGTGAGCGGCTGGTCTGTATGTGGGATCCGAACCCTTGGCGGGAGCGCCGCCGCACTCCCAAGCAGCGCACTGTAGCAGTGCGCCACCGGGCCGGCCCGGGAGCATGCTTTTAAATGACATAATTATAAGTTTTTAAAATATAATTTTAAATATACAGGTAAGCATTTATGATATAGATAGGCATTTTGTATTGTAACACAACCTGGAAATGTGTTGTTTTGCCCATTTCTAATTCTGACAATTTTTCAATAGGAAGATTTAGAGACACGTTACTAGTTTAGGATTTGTCTGCCCTAAGGTGACAAAACTTGATTTATCTGACATATGTAGAATCTAAAATGGACAAGAGATCAGGTAATAGTATAAGCAGTTTTTTCTTTGTTCTTAATCATTTTCTCAATGATTTTAAAGAAATATAGGAATGTATAGTAATGGAAAAGTTGTACTCCAAACCTATTTGCTCCTTATGAACAACATTATATTCAGAGCACCCAGATATATAAAGCAAACACTATTAGGCCTAAAGAAAGAGATAGACCCAAATACAAAAATAGTTGGGAACCTCAACACCCTCTATCAACCTTAGACAGATCATCTAAGCAACAAATCAACAAAACAGAGAAACACAGGATTTAAACCATACTTTAGACCAATTGGACTCAGCCCAGATATCTACAGAACACTTCATCCAGCAATTACAGAATATACATTCTTATCAGCACATGGAACATTCTCCTGGATAGACCACATTAGGTCATGAATAAAATCTCAACAAACTTTAAAAAATTGAAATAATTTCAAGTATCTTTTCAGACAACAATGCATCAAAACTGGAAATCAGTAACAAGAGAAACTTTGGAAACTGTAGAAATATGTGGCTTTCAGTGGGAATAACAATACTGAAGTAAATCCCAATTCTCAGCTTCTATTTGGTGTTGAAAACAGGGCTGACAACTCTGTATTCAGAAAACTCCCTCTAACACTTAGAGGGTTGGGTAGTAGGTAGTTTGGAGAAGAAGATACTGTACTTCCTGCTCATTGGGCACATGGGGATTTGTGTGTTTAATTAAAAAATAAAAGATACATAACAATTTATACTCTAAAACTAACAAACAAACAAATACATGGAAATTAAACAACATCCTCCCAAAGGTCCTAAGACTCCAAGAAGAAATCAAACAGGAAATTAAGAAAAAATTCTTGAAACTAATGAAAATAAGGACACAACATATTAAAATCTGTGGGATACTGCAAAAGCAATACCAAGAGGGAAGTTTTTGAAAAATTTTTTTGAATAAACACTTACATTGAAAGAATAGGAAGATTTTAAATAAGCAACCTAACACTATATTTCAAAGAACTAGAAAAACAAGAATAATACAGTCCCCAAATTAGCAGTCAGAAAAAAATAATTATGGTTACAGCAGAATCAAATGAAATAGACACAAAAATTGATAAAAAGATAACTGAAACAAAATTGGCTTTTCAAGAAGATCAATAAATAGACAACCCATTAGCTAGGTTAACTAAAAAATGAAGAGAAAAGACCTGAATAACAAAAATAAGAAATGAAAACGAAGACGTTACAACCAATGTCACAGAAATAAAAAGAATAGAGACTATTTTAAACAACTATATACCAATACGTTTGAAAACATGGAGGGAATGGATAAATTTCTGGACACATACAAACTGTTGAGGCTGAATCAAAAAGAAATAGAAAACCTGAACAGACCAAAAACAAGCAAAGAAATTAAAGCTCTCATCAGCAGTCTCCCAACAAAGAAAAGCCCAGGACCAGATAGCTTTATTGCTGAATCCTTCCGAAGTTTTAAAGAGGAATCAATACCAATCTCTCCAAACTATTTGAAAAATAGAAACTTAGGTCAGTCTCCCAAACTTGTTCAACGAGACCAGCATCACCCTGATACCAAAACAGACAAAGATACAACAAAAAATGAAAACTAAAACCTTTGATGTACATAGATGCAAAACCCTTAATAAAATATTAGCAACTGAATACAGCAACACATCCAAAAAAATTATACACCGTGGTCAAGTGTGATTCATCCTAGGGTTGCAAGGATAGTTCAACATATGCAAATCAATAAATGTTATACACCACATCAACAAAATCAAGGACAAAAACCATATGATTATCTCAATAGATGCAGAAAAAGCATATAACAATATTCAACATCCTTTCATGATAAAGATTCTCAGAAAATTAGAATAGAAGGAAAGTTTCTCAACACAATAAAAGCAATATATGACAAACCCACCACTAATAAAACAAAAAAGCTGAAAGCTTTTCCCAAAGAATGGGAACAAGACCAGCCTGTCCACACTCACCACTCCTATTTAACATAATATTGGAAGTTCTAGGTAGAGCAATCAAAGACAAAGTCAAATTTTCCCTGTTTCAACATGACATGATCCTATATATGGAAAAGCCTAAAGACTCTACTAAAACACTCTTAGAGCTGATAATTTCAGAAAAGTTGCAGGATAAAAAATCAACATGCAAAAATCAGTAGTGTTTTTATACACCAACAACGAACTAGTAGAAAAAGAAATCAAGAAAGTTAGCCCATTTACATTAGTCACCAAAAAATAAAAAACCTAGAAATCAATTTAACCAAGGAAGTGAAAGATCTCTACAACTAGAACTACAAATCACTACAGAAAGAAATTAAAGAGAACACACAAAAAGATGGAAAAACATTCCATGTTCTTGGATTGGAAGAATTAACATTGTGAAAATGTCTGTACTACCCAAAGCAATCTACAGGTTCAACACAATCCCTGTCAAAATTCCAATGATGTTCTTCACAGAAGTAGAAAAAACAATCCTAACATTCATATGGGACAACAAATGACCCCAAATAGCCAAAGCACTCCTGAGCAAAAAAAAAAAAAAAAAAGCCGGAGGCATAACACTACATGACTTCAAATTATGGTACAAAGCTATTGTAACCAAAACAGCATGGTACTGGCATAAAAACAGATACTCTCACTAACAGAACATAATAGAGAACCTATAAATCCACCCACATACTTAAAGCCAACTGATCTTTGATAAAGGCAACAAAAATATCCACTGGGGAAAAGATTGCTTTTTCAATAAATGTTGCTGGGACAACAGGACATCCATATGTAGAAGAAAAATTTAGACCTGTACCTCTTGCCATATACCAAAATCAACTCAAACTGGATTAAAGACTTAAATATAAGACCTGAATCTATAAAACTCCTAAAAGAAAACATAGAAGAAATACTTCAGGAAGTAGGGCTGGGCAAAGACTTTATGAATATGACCCCAAAAGCACAAGCAACAAAAGGAATAGTAAACAAATGGGGTTATATCAAGCCAAAACGCTTCTGCACAGCAAAAGAAAGAACAGAGAGAGAGAGAAGACATCTTACAGAGTGGGAGAAAATATTTGCAAACCATACATACAATAAAGGATTAATTTCCAGAATATACAAGGAACTGAAACAATTTAACAACTTAACTTTAACTTAACTTAAACTTTTAAAATTTAATTTAAAAAAATCAAATAACCCAATTAAAAATGGGCAAAGAAGCTGAATAGGCATTTCTGAAAGGAAGATAAACAAATGGCCAACAGACACATGAAAAATGCTCCATATCACTCAGCCTCAGGGAAATGCAAATCAAAAATGCATTGAGATATTATCTAACCCATTTAGACTGGCTGTTGTTAAAAGACTCAGAATAACAAATGCTAGTGAGGATGAGGAGAAGAGAAGACCTCCTACACTGTTGGTGGGAATGTAAATTGGTACGGCTATTATGGAAAATGGTATGGAGTTTCCTCAGACAACTACAGATAGAACTGCCATACGATCCCACAATTCCACTGCTAGGAATATACCCAACGGAGTAGAAATCATCACATTGAAAAGAAACCTGCAGTCCCATATTCATCACAGCTCTATTTGCAATAGCCAAGAGTTAGAACCAACCAAAATGTCCATTGTCAGATGATTAAATAAGGGAAATGTGGTATATTTATGCAATGGAATACTACTCTGCCATAAAAAAGAATGAAATACTACCATTCGCAGCAACATGGATGAACTTATTGAAAATTATGTTAAGTGAAATAAGCCAGGCACAGAAAGAGAAATACTGCATGTTCTCGCTCATAAGTGGGAGCTAAAAAATAAACAAAAAATAAAAAATGAAAGAAAGACACAACGATCACAATAATATGTTGAATTTTCAAATGCAGAGAACAGAAGTGAGGTTACCAGAGGTGAGGAAGGGAGTGGGAAAGGGGAGTAAGGGAGGACTTAGTAAAGGGCCATGAAAAATGATTACATTGTATCATGTTAATATGCTAATTTTCCTGATTTGACCAACATATATTGCACAGAGGTACTGATATTCAACTTTGTACCACATAGCTTCGTACAATCGACTATGTTTCAATTAAAAATAATAAAGTAGTTGTAATCTAGCTTTTTTTTTTTTTTTAAATGGAGAATGTTGGCATCAAAGTTGAAAGTGTTGTTATATATTAAGGGGCTGTATGTATTTTGAACATATATGTTAGGAATATGTTATCCCTACTCTTGATGTTTCCTACCATTCCAACTAGTACAATTCTTCTCATTTATTTTTGTGTCTTTGTTCACTTTGCCCCAGGGCCATGGAGGGAAATCTGACTGGTGAAGTTGAAGGAAAACTTGGTATGTGTAACCTAGCCCCTTTCTCTTCCCTCTATCAGGGTGACATACCCAGAGACTCATAATTCCTCTTCTGCTCTCCATGCCATGTTTCCTATAGGGGTCAGCCCCTCACCTGGGAGGGGCTGGAGATGCAGAGCTACCTGAGACTAAGTGAGTTAACTGTATAGTTCTGAAGGTCATTGTCAGGATGGCCACTTACCCACAGATAGATGGTCACTCGTGCAAAGATGCTTATCAGATTTATCAGTAATAAAGTTATTTCTGGTCTCTATATGATTTACTCCCTTATAACAACATTTAATTGATTTGGAACTCTGGCAGGAAGAGAAGAGATTTTTATTGTTATCCTCAAATTCCACCAATGCATTTGGCTAAAAGTATCTGTCTTATTTTATAGTCTTAGAGAGGAGCCCCTGAGACAAAGACTCAAATGCAAATAGTTTAATAGTGAAATGAGGGAAGTAAGACAGAAAAGGGAAGGAGGTGTGTAAAGAATATAGTATTAAGCCAATTCCATGGTGACCAACTGGACCTTTATCCAGCTGGGAGCTCTGGGAAACATGGCCTCAGAGTTACCCCAATGGAGAGGTGAGGGAATTTGGTTATTTATATACCAACTTCCATCAGTCATTATTTGAATGCTGTTCTTGAAGGGCATTAATTCCCTTACATTTTAGACTTCAGTGAATATGGGGCAGAGAAACTCTGGAGGCCAGAAGTGTCTGCTGTAGAGCTGGACATGAGGCTTTATTAGGTTAAACTATACAGCGGGCGTAGAACTCCTAGATTAAAACAGGATCTCAGTAATTGAGATGTTGAGATCTCCTGACAGCTATTTGTTTATGTGACTAATGAACATTTTTAATTGATTATGATACCAGGTCTCTGCTTCAAAGAACCAATATCTAAAATTTGGAGAACTTTTTGTAAAGCCAAGTTGATATTCATGCTTAGTTAAAATCAATGCTTCCAGGTGTAAGTCATAATATTAGTTGCTTTTCTTATGCATTTATGTATTTAAAACTTAAAATTCTAAGAGGTGGTTCTTGTGAATTAAACCTATAAGCCAGTGTGGTACAGATGAAATCATAAAGATTTTGACGTCAAGCACAACTAGATTCAAATTCTATTTATGACACTGAGTAACTATGGTCTCTGGTCCCTATTTAACCTCTTCGACCTTTCGGTTCCCAATCTACATACTGGAGATAGCATTAAGCACCTAACAGACCTGACAATTAAATGAAGTAATGCACATACATCAACAGGGAGCTTGACTTGTAGTAGACAATCCGCAAAATGTTAGCTCCCAACATCACTTTCACATGAGAAAATGGAATCTTAGAAAAGTAGACTTTTAAAGATCACATGGGTAGTAAGCTTTGAAGCCAAGATTAAATCCATATCCACAAAACAAGATGCCATTGTCATTCCACAGCACCAGTCATCAATAGAAATCTGTGCCTCTGATTTTCCCCTTGTAGGTGCCATCCTATTGTTGACTATAATTACTGTCTCTGATGCATGAAACCCAGACCTTCCATTGATCTACTATAATCTAATTTGTTTCAGAAGCTTAAATTGCTAATTAAGTAATGTCAGCACAAAATTGTTATTTGAATCTTAGCTTTGTTTGACATGCTAACCTGCTGTAAGGTTCATGTGATGGAGCTGGCATATATTTAACTTCATCAATAACAGTCAAATTGTATTAAAATGTTATAGCTAGGAATTTGGGCTCTAAAGCTAGAGTGTTTGGGTTTGCGTCCTATTCTACCATTTACTAGCTGCATTTGTGTCTCAATTTCCTCATTTCTGTAGTATACAGAATATCTTTCCCCATAGAGTTACTATGCAAATCAAAGGGGTGAATTCATATGAAGCACTTAAAATGGTGCTGGGTCCATAGCAAAAACTCAATACATATTAGTTATTATATAGGAGAAAGGCTTTGTAAAAAATCTTGTCACAAGATTAGTCCATAAAGAAATATGGGGTTAAGAGGCTTGACTGGAAATTTAAGTCCTTAGAACAGTAGTTGAGAAGAACAAGAAGATGACCATGACTAGAAATGAGTCTGTAATAATCAAAATAAAGCCACAGAGAGCAAGAACAAGATGGAAACTTCAGCTAAAGGAGTTCAGGACTGTTGCCTCCTGGCACAATGGTTTCTGAATCCTCAGGCCAAGAACCAGCTAGTTGGCATGATTATTTAGTGACCAGAAAATTCCTAAGAAAAGGGAACAAAAACAAATAATTCAATAGCTACCCAAGAGATAATACCAGATGTGACAGAGAACAAAAATGATAGCCCTTTGTGGCAGCTCTGATAATAAATTTACCACCATCCCCTGAGTTAGTATATGTTGTGAATTAAACTCAGTCTTGGGAACAAATGAGTCATTTCACCAGGAAACACACGTCCACGCATTATCAAGTGATACAAGAAGAGCCTGGGTTAGGAGATGGTGAAACACCTTCTGATTCTGAAGTCGACCTGCTTCAGTTCTGCCACATCAGTAACTGTACACATGGGGATTTTCTTCATTTCTTTCCTTCAAGACTGAGGTCCTTTAGTGTACCCAATTCATCCTGGAATTCAACTCTAATTCTGAGTGAGATTCTTTTCCACAGTTCTCCATTGACACATGCCAATCTAGGATCATTTTGGAATATCTTTTACAGAATGTTTGGGGAACTTCCTAATGGCCACAGAGTGTTCAATGATATGCCAGTTGACAGGCTGCCACTCCCAGGAAACTTAGAGGAACACTGAGGGTAGCTATCTAATTCTAGAAGGCAAGCCAATAGCATCTTATATTTCTTATACTGTTGCACAAATTGAATGTATTACAGTATGTATGAAGGCTATCAAGGAGACATAGAGTATGCTGTGAAATTTATTGTAGGGAGAATCTTAGCTAGTCTGGTAAGGGATATTTAATGTGACCTGAATTAGAGGGAGTAAACTAGGAAGAACACTCCAAAGGTAGAACTCTAAAGGAGGAAAGCTCTTTTGGCATTTAAGGAGTTGAAAGAACTTTGGTATGCCTTTAGGGAGTCGGTCTGTACTTAAGTCTAGTGAACTGCCAGAGATTAGAGGTAAATAGACCTGTGTAGCCAGGGTTGAAGCAGATTCTGGATTCAGATGGCCCATAGACTTACCTAAATTTATGTTGCCCTTGAAAGCAATACTTGCAAAAGCATGGGATGCATTTTGCACACCAAAATAAGAAGGTGAGAGGGCATCACTGAGGTCATAGAAACAAAAAGGGGATGCCAAGACCTACAAATCCAAGCATGATCACCTGCCAGCTCTTTTGAGGGCTGATTTTGTCCTTAAATGGTGGCACATTTATTTTGATTCGCATGTTTTCACCACTAACATTTACTACATTAAATAAATTACGTAGATTTGTCATTTTCTCATGCTCCCATACATCTTCCTGAGTAATACCACCTTTTTTTGTCTACTCTTTTATTTAATTCCAGTTTCAAATGGAAATCAGAAGAGTCCATTAGAAATGATTCAAACGATTTATATAAACTTTCTCTGTGATTTCAGATAAAAAGACAACAGCTGTGGGAAAGACTGAATGAGAATGAGAAGAAACAAGCTATTGATGTCAAGGTACAGCCTAGTGGGCGCATCTGTAGTGACAATGGTGGCTCTGCTGGAGGGACCTACACCCATAATCATCTATCAAACCATTGCTGTGTAAAACGTTTCTGTAGCTCTGGAGTTTTTGCTCTTTCATATCTTGCTATCTAGTAGTGTGGCTTAAATGAAATAGGTATCTGAGCCTTGGTAAACTAGAGAATAGTCTTCAATTATAATTTAACCAACATCATATGATAAACTCAAGAATGGCCACAAATCCATGAAGTAACATGTGGAAATGTTATGTTCAGAAAAGAAAAATTATTCCACTGAATTTAGCTTCTCTGTGAGACAAAGGCCTATTTCTATCACCTCTAGCCTTAATGTTCATGCAGAAGTCTCAGGACAGAACATTTAAACCCTGAACATCCTCTTCTTTGGTTTTAATGAAGTGATCAAAAATAGAAACTATTTTGGATACTGTATTAGTCTGTTTCTGTTGCTTGTAACAAAATACCTGAAACTGGGTAATTTATAAAGAAACAATATTTATTGCTTACAGTTTCAGAGGCTGGGAAGTCCAAAGTCCAGGGAACACATCTGGTGAGGGCCTTGTCCTTGTGGTGACTACAGCAACTCAGGGTATCACATAGTAAATATGGCAGAGAAGAGAGAGAGAGCTTCTCATGTGCTCTCCTTTTAAAGCCCTCAAAACCATATCCATGACCCCATTAAACTATCAAATGAAATAATCCATTCACTATTGCATAGTCCTCACAATCTAATCACCTCTTCAGGGCCCCACCTTTCAATTACCATAATAGGGTTTCCCTTCCTCTTAACACTGTCACAGTATTAAGTTTCTAATACACAGACTTCGGAGGACATAATTCAAGCTACAGCAGACAGATTCCAACAAAATTCTATAATAAGCAAACAAGGAAATATTTATGATACAGTGATACTTCTGAAGGGTTATAGTGAACAGAAAGCACAGTCAAAGCTGTGGTAATTTAGGGAAGAAAAAGTGTTTTATCTTCTGTATTTCTATCATTTCCCAACATGTTTGTCATGTAGCTGAAGCATGAACCAGGCCCACATCATCCAGAGTTGGCTGTGCTTGGGAAATCATTCAGTGTGGATCAGTATAAGTACAAGATGTACAATCTGTGCTCTAGAATGATGAAGGATTTTTGGACCCTATTTACACATTGCAATGTAACAAAATGTGATGTACTCAGTTACTGCAAATTCTTAGTTCATTCTCCTCAGAATGATAGTTCTTTGTCAGGCCAGGACCCAAAATTGATTTAACTTGTAACACAACTGAATACACATAGTACTGGCTTGGTTGTTGCATCTTTGAATCAAAGAATCTAGAGACTAAGAGAAGAGAAAGAGGAAGAGAGGAGAGGGTGAGGTGAAAGAGAAGAAGAAAGAAGGTGGAAAAAGAGTAAAGAGAAAGAATAGGAAGGAAAAGGTCTTCATAAAAAATGAAGGGGAGCATAATTTCCTCCCCATTCCAGAGCAGATGGCTGACCCTACCCAAACTTTGAATAAGAACATTTGTCCTGGGAGGCTTTTTGTCTCTAAACCTCTGTCACTTATGTGCAATCCCAGGCTTCTGTAGATCTCTAAACCTCCCACTGTAATGTCCCTCCCTTGCTTACCTTCCACCAGAAGGTACTTCATGTGCCAAGAGTACGTCCTTCTTTTCTGTCCCGTCTCCCTGGTATTTCCAGTGTTGCCTATATGTAAAAGAAATGCAGACTGAATAATTTCCACTAACTTCAGAGCTGCTAATATAACACTCGCAAGCCACTTCTATTTTTCAAAAACCATTTTGTTTAATCCAGAATATATCTAATTAATATAATTTCAGATAATTTGAGGATAAGTGAACAAATTCAGGTAGTATGGAGAGAAGATATTTTAAGGCTTGGAGGTCAAGTAAACACACAGACCAACATTTCTTGGGAAACTGTTCACAACTAGCTGCCCTTGCCTTTCATTACTTCATCCAATAAAAATTCTAAGGTTTTCAAGAGGACCTTTATGCTGTTTCTAAATTTTGATCTTTTTCTCCTATCAGACTATTATTGCCATTGAAGGTAGGACAGAGTCATGTTAATGTCCTTGTACCCTCCCTTCCATCTTGCAGTCTCTACTTGATAATATCTGTTCAATATCCAGAAATCTTTAAATGTGTGATATATTTTCTCTACTTCTCTTCTAAGAGCCAGAGCATTTAAAAGTATTTTTATTATTGTTTTCCAAAGAAAAGAAAGTATAGCTTTTGTTTTTCTTCTTCTAAAAAATAGAAAGTCATGTTATGTTGCATGTATCTATGATAAAAAAGGATAGCTTCCAATGAAAATACACACAAACACAGAAATCTGCTTTTATGACATAGGCCATTTTCCCTAGACATGAAATTGAAATAACTTGAAATCCATTTCCTAATTGAAACCAACTTTGTATTCTCATCAAAATAAAGAGAGCTTTGTGAACAGGTCTCTTTTAAATAATCAAAGGCATCAGATTTTCAAAGAGCTCACTGTCATTTGATATTTCAAAGAGCTTACTGTCGTTTGCCATTCTCATGGTATTTGATGTAGGAGAGGCTGGGATGGGAAGGGATATTTCCAGTCACTGGAAAGATCTGTGTCCCGAAATGATTTAAGAGGGATTCAGCAAAGAGGGAGATAAAAAAGACCATGACTCGGAAACACAGAGGGATTTTGATTATTTCGGCATGTGGTCAAACAGGCAACAATTCAGCAAGATGAGGATTAGCATAATGCAATTAGATCAGGATTAAGGAACCAGGAAACCAAAAAGAAACCAATGAAAAGATTCTACACTTAGGCAGACAAATCAGGGTAGAATATGAGAAAAAGGGTAGACATTTCTGTCAACCAGATACCATATTTTCTAAAACTCAGCCCCATCCTTAACAGAGAATTCCTTTGAGGCAGGAACATCATAAAAGCTAAAATATTTTATAGAAATTTCTCTAGTTTCAGGATATTTTCTTTTTATATATATATAACTCAGACAACTTAGGAGAAATAGGACTTTTCTTTTTTTGAGACAAATTAAATTCCATTTGCAAATAGATCAGTAACAATGCCAAGTTGTCAGAATTTTAAAACCTATGAGGAAAGCTGGAAGACATTCACTTCACCATTATGGGAATTTGGGTGACATCACTGGGTGCTAATTGCCTCATCACAATTGAAGAAGGGGCTTGTTAAAATTCATTTAGTTGGATTTAACACACCATCCAAGATCAGGTAAATGGAAATGATGTGCTCTATAAAGGAGGTTCTATTAAGAGAAGCAGATTGCTTTTCATGAGGGGACTCTATAAAATAGGCATTAAGAGGTGATGATCAATTACAAGCCAGAAACAATTGAGTCATATCTTAGAAGAAAAATGGTAATTTATAATGTGTTTTGAGATCTTAATGAGGAATTTATAGGTATGTTAAGTCAAGTATGATTATTTTCCTTTCTTTTAAAAATATTGACCTTATGTTGGTTCTTCGAGTACTCTTACCACGTCTTCTCTTTACTGACCAATTGCCATAATAAGGACATCCACAGTGCTGGTCAACGTGGTGGGATAAGATTTATTTGCTATTCTTGTCTTTTTCAGTGAAGATGTTGTACTGTGATATATTCTATTTAAAGGAAGGGAATGTGTTAAGTGGCTTTTATTTTATTCCTAGAGTGATTATGGATCGTTATGCAGTGTGCCCATCAAGTATTTTTGGGGTATTATCTAGCATGCACTTGTATTTGGAATGATACTGAGAAATTTACAACAACCCTGTGCCAAGCTTGGCAGCAGAGACTAGAAAATGAAGTCAAGAGAAAAGCTCTTTTTATCACCAATGTATCTCATACTTCATGTCCTTTCTTTTCTTATTCTGGAGGATGAGGCATTTGGGACAATTCAGTACCTCATGTGTATGCAGTTCTTGTATCAGAATGAATGTGCAAGGCAGACTTCTGGTGGCTTTCTCTGTGATGCAGTAGAGAGATGGTTAAATATCCCTAAAGATTCCGCAGGCAGGATAAAGCATGCTGAACATTCATACAGGACCTTCTTTGCCTTTGCGGTAGGCCCTGATCTTGTATAAGCCCAGGGTGGACTTGTCATTTGCTCCAGGTTTCATCGTGTGGGTAGGGTTAGCATGCTTGCCTTTCTGCCTTCCTTTCTTCCTGTCTCTCTCCTTCCTCCTTCCCTCTCTCCCTCCTTTCCTTTTTGCTTTATTTTTCTCAGATGACACAGCATGTTAAAGGCAACTCCAGATCAAATCATTTGGAAATTGAGGTGGTACATTATTTCATATTCCTTTGTTGTAGGCAATTGAAACTGACAATGTTGAACTGTACTTAAACCCTAGGATCCTGAAAATTGTAAAGTTAAAAAATTTTCTAACCTGTTTGTGTTTTGGGAAACAGCTTACGGCAAAGAATCTTTACCATATACTTAAATATGATTCATAGACCCCCTTGTTTACCTGTGACAAGGCTGGAAGCAAACCCTCCAAATTTCCTTTTATTTATTTTTTTCTGCCTCATAAGTGATTTGCTGAACTGCTTGTTCCCAGTAATCAATGTGAGCAAAATACTTGTTAAACAAACTTTGATTAAGTTTATTTCCCTCCCTCAGGCCACTGAACGTCAATCCATCCTCAGCCTTAGGCAGTGAACAACCACTCCTTAATAGTCCTGTCTTCAGGGAAAAAGATTCTCTGATTTATTATCCATCAAGCTCTCTTTCACCCCACTTTATCACATCCAGGTCTAAACCTTGTTTACCATTCCTTGTAAACAAACAAATGAAACCACAAAGAACAAACAAAAGCCAACTCTTTCTGCCTGACCTTTGATAAGAAGCTTGCAGATCTCATGTTCAGAGTTTCCTCCATATCGAGATAGAACCCCTCCCTTTATTGCATAGCCCCTCCCCACCCTCTTTCTCCCTTCCTAATAATCCTGTTGAATAAAGTCTCTCCTTACTAAATATGGGCTTGTATTTTATTTGACAAAAAAAAAAAAAAAAAAAGATGATAGATAAGGTCAAAGAAAGATATGAAGCTGCCAGATGATATAAAATAGTGAACCTATCAAATGTTTCTTAGAAAAGACAAAGTCTACCTTCTTCTGGCCCTGGGCAGATGCTGCGCCTCTGGGAGCAGAACATGAAGCTGCTCTTTGCAGCAGCCCAATTTGTGGGCGCCTTCTTCTTCCTGCTGCTGCCAGGACCTTCCATGGCTGATGAGAAGAAAGTATCCTACGTCACTGTCAAGGTGTATTTTGATCTACAAGTTGTAGATGAAGATGTAGGCCTGTTGGTCCCTTTGGAAAGACTATTCCAAAAACAGTGTATGATTTTATGGCCTTAGCTACAGGAAAGAAAAGATTTGGCTACAAAAACAACAAAGTGCGTTGTGTAATCAAGGACTTCATGATCAGGGGTGGAGACTTCACTAGGGGAGATGGCATGGAGGAAAGAGCCTCTACAGCAAATGTGTCCCCGATGAGAACTTCAAGCTGAAGCGCTATGGACTGAATGGGGTGAGCATGGCCAATGCAGGCAAAACCACCACCAGATCCCAGTTGTTCATCACTGCAGTCAAGACCTCCTGGCTGGATGGCAAGCAAGCAGTGTTTGGCAAAGTTCCAGAGGGCATGGAGGTGGTAGGGGAGGTGGAGAGCACCAAGACAGACATCCAGACAAGGCCTGAAGGATGTGATCACTGCAGACTGTGGCAAGATCAAGGTGGAGAAGCTTTTTGCCATAGCCAAGGAGCAGGGACTTCTTCCCTTTGAGTGACCTTCTGGGAAGGCCCTGTAGCCCTCCTGGGGATGAAGATAGCCCACCATGCTGAGCTGGCCCTAGTGCTGGCATCTGACAAAGGACCCCCACTCCCCTCACATTCCAGAGTCCCCAGACCCAGTTTTGTAAAAAACTCCTACGAAAACTGACCATAAAACAAAAAGAGTGTTTTTTTAAATTAAAAATAAATAAATAAATAAAAAGATAAAGTCTAGGTAGAGGTAATAAGACAATGGGGAGTCCATTTAGATCTCTACAGCTGAGAATAATCAGCTCTATATATTTTCTGTCCTTATACTATTCCTCTCAAAATACAAATTTCAGGGATGGAGAGTCAGCCTGTCCTGACTGGAGTCACAAGAGGACATGCGAAGTACCCTGACTACAATAATGTCAATACCACACGCAATCGGGGAGAGGTGATTTCTCAAAAGTGGTGATTCTGTTCCAGAAAAGAAGAGAAAAGATGTTGGGTACATAAAGTCAACAAGAGTTTATTACAGGTGCGATACCTACCTAGGAAGCTTGGCACATGTAGATTTACTACAAAAACTAGAATAAAATATATGAGAGCACTACACATTTGGATATCCATACAAATATGGCCCTTGTGGCTAGTCTGCACTATAGCCACGTGGTGTCACTTTGACATATATGTCTTCATTTTTTGTCAAACAGAAATAAAATATTAATGGTCATATTTATATAACATAATTTTCTCTGTATAGCTATGAAACATGCATTTCAGGAACCCAGCCTGTGATATAGTAGCTGAGGACATAATTACTATGCAGTTGACTCTTTGTAATCCATGTATAATCTATGTGTCCATAAAACAGATACTAAGCCCTGTAATGATTCCTTGACAATCTTCAGTTTTATAAACAACTGTGTAGAACTATTTCTCAATGGATACACTTTCCTTTCTTTATGTTGGCAATGCACTGACATGGGTTAAATTATGGATACTTTTCCTTCAAGAAGAATGATATGTTAAACATATATTTTAAATGTTTAATGGCTAAACTAGACTTTGGCCAATAGGACTAAGCTTGATTCTTTTAGACAAAAAACAAAACACTTTAGAAATTTCCTCTGTGTGAGCATATGTGTGTGCGTGAGAGAGAGAGAGAGAGAGAGAGAGAGAGAGAGAGAGAGAGAGAGAGATCCTGGGCTTCTAGAAGGTCAGGGATGGACCTCTAGATATTCCAGTTTCAGAAGTCATTAGCTCAGTCTATATGCTATTTCCCTGTTTTCCTTTTTCTGCTCTTTCTCCTTGCACCATTCTCTTGCCATTCCTGCGTCGGGTTTGGCCATTCTTGATGGTGGGGCCAGCAGACCTCTTCAGCCAAGTGGCCAACTCAGGCAGCCAGTGTGACCAGCGCCACCTTGGTGTCCTGCTTCATGAGGCCATTCAGGTGCCCCGTCAACTGGGTGAAGTGGCAGCCTTTGGGGGCAGCAATGTGGAGCCCAGTGTCCGTAGTTGCTTCCGTTTTGTGAGTATGGAATAGGGGAGGGAGGGAGGAAGGGAGGGAAGGAGGGAGGGAGGGAGGGAGGGAGAGAAATTTTCATTTAAAGAGGACTAACAATGATTTTCACCAGGGCAGATTGTCACTAAAACTTGCTTAAAAATCGCATATAGTTAGGGCAATTGCTAGAGCTGTTACTGAGCTTAGCCTGATAATTCAGTTAAAGTCAGGACTGAAATGTAAGCCAAAATGTGAATGTTTATTTCTAAGGTGCATTATTGCATGAGACATCAGAGTTCAGCCTGGCTGATCCACAGGTCAAGGGGCTCAGATATAATACTAAACAAACCATTGGATGGAGCCATGAGGAAAACAGAGTAAACAAAACAAAACAACAAAATAAAACAAACCAGCACCACCATCACCAAATCTTCATGTGAAGATGTAGATAAGAAAGAACGACTAGACTGGATTAGAAAATTGTTACATTTACTTAGGCGGCTTCTAGAAAATGGAAAGTATTACCCTAACATTTGTCATAGACACTCAATAAACTCTTGCAAATTGATTGAAAGGAGATCTTGCAAATCTGCAAAAACAGTATCAGTGTAGTTTGTTCTGCAAGTGTAGACTTTAAGTCTAGATTTCCTCTTTTAAATACTGACTTCACCATTTGCTAATTGTATAATCTCAGACAAGTTACCTGTATTTAACATTCTCTATCTGAGATTGTTCACCTGGAAAATGTGGATAATAAGACTAGTTACTTTATAGTTTGTTTCTGAGAGGATTACATATATTAATATGTCACAGAATGCTTGAAAGAGTGTCTGACACATAATAAATTCCCACTAAGTGCCAGCTATTGCTATTATCATGATCCCATAATTCCATACAACAATAATTAAATCTTTTTTTTTTTTTTTTTAATGACTGGTAAGGGGATTGCAACCCTTGGCTTGGTGTCGCCCACACTGCACTCAGCCAGTGAGTGCACCAGCCATCCCTATATAGGATCCGAACCCGCTGCAGGAGCTCCGCTGCGCTCCCAGCACCTCACTTTCCCGAGTGAGCCATGGGGCCGACTCACAATAATTAAATCTTTGCTTTGAGAAAGTCAGTTAGGTTTTTAAACCCATGTTGCCTCTCCTACAAAATGTAAAACATTAACCATTGATCTCCATATGATTATTTCTAATTTACAGGACCATTTCAAAATATGATGTCATGTGACCCTCACAATCACTTTAGGAGGTAGAGAGGGCAGGTAAAATTATTTTATGTTTTATGAGTGAGACAACGGAGGTTCAGAGAGATTAACTGATTTGCTTGAAGTCATTGTATTGCCATGACTTAAATGCAATGTTTGTGGCATAAAGTCCTGTATACTTTCCTCTGTGATTTCTAGAATCTCCCCAAATATGCAGATGCTTATAGGGTTTCAGTCTTCTTGAAGCTGTGAAGTCAGCAGTCCTGCAATAATTCATTAAAGGTCTTTCTTGCTCTCTCTTTCTGTTTCCATATTAGTTGTAGGAGTATACAATAATGTTATTGTGTTAGAATCTGAGCACTATACCTTGATGTATTACTGAGAACATCAAATCCATGAGATTCTTCTCCTCTGGTTTATGGAGGACCACTTGTTTTTGTACACATGCCAACGTGATTATTTTGCCACTGTCTCTGGTGTCAATTGATCTTGAAGCCAGAGTGTGTCTCAGAGTCACCTGGAACTGCTGTGGGATGAAACCAGCTGGAGATCCTTAAGAAATTTGTTCAGCTGAACTTGTATGTCATGGTTCTTAACAGCATGAACTACAATGCCAAAGCCTTTTGCAATGGTTTATTAGCCTGTCAGTGGCATATTTATGAATTATAAAGAAATTGAGGAGATAATATCACCTTGTAGCTGAAAAATTATATTGAAGAACTTTTTTCCTGCCCTCAAATTTATTCTATAGTATAAAATCAAATGCAGCAGTAGCACTCTTCCTACCCCCAAGCCTTCTTGCTGCCCTGTATTCCCTAATGACTCAACACCAGTGTCCAGCAACCAAACAACAGTAGCATTAGATTGTCACCAATAACATGTTACAAGCAAGGAAGGTTTCCTTTAATTCCCCCAACAACACAGGTGTGCTCTCTATCAACAGGAATTTTAAGAATAGTGTCACTTACCTTGACAGAACAAGCCCAGAATGACAGGAAATGTCACACATCGGCTTCTCAAAATTCTGTGAGAGCTTTCATGTATGATTATTCACCTTTAAATAAAATACAGCTAAAGCTGGCACTCAGGTTTGTAATGAGATGGGCACCACTGATATTTTCTGTATAGAAAGTCAGGCAAGACATTCTCAAAATGCCCAGAGAAGAAGACCTATCATTTTTAATGGGAAATAGCCATCATCTAGTATTTACTCGGCATTTACTTGTCCAGGCCTCAGCTAGACACTGTGTGAGAGCTTTATAAGTAAATAAAGCAGAGTTTGCCCTTTAGAAATTCATGACTTCTCCTGGGAGGTAAAAACATATATGCTGAAAATAATTTTAAAATCATAAATGAACAAAGTGCTAAATTGAATATAGGCAATGTGTGTATGTGAATGATGGAGGAAATAAATGTTTGAATGATTGACATAGGAACAGCTATCCTGGAGGAACAAAGCGTGGCCAAGGGAGGACATCAATTCCATCCTGACCACCGAACACATGGAAGGGAAACTGCTAAACATGGTCTTTACATTGGACGAGGAGAGGATAAAGGGATCATCCTGAGGAATACATAGGTAAATTGAATTAAAGATTCCAATTATTTTTACTTTCTTTTTATTGAATTATACATCTACTTCTTGCCATGGTCTATGGTGGGTGGATGTATCTTCCCTCACTTTAGTCTTGGCCATCTTACCCCATTTGGCAAGTGAGTTCTTAGTGAATGTCATGTGAGCAAAGCAGGGTGCCTACGTATATAATATATGAAATCAGAATTATATATTAAGATAAATGATTGCAGAACATCAGCCATCCATTTTGTCTGGGAGAAACTGCAGGAAGTAGAAATTTCAGCTTACAGGTTATTGCATTTGTCTGTGATCATTTTAATAAGATTTTAATTTTGTTTTTGGTAGTAAATATAGTAAGAGGAGACAGATATGATAGCCTACCAGGGTCAAATGCAGAAGACTTTGGCCTCTGTGTAATTAGAATATAAATTAAGGGGGGAAGAGGGGTCAGGGATGACTGTGATTTCAAGCATTGGTGATTGGAAGAAGGTAGTGTTATTAACTGGAAAAGGAAATAAAATGCATGAGGAGAAGGTTAAGGTTCATTTGGATGGTCTTTGAGAGGAGTTGCCCACTAGGCAGTTGGAAATTCGGTAGTCGGAGCCAGAGAGATTGATTTGGCAGCTATCTGCAAAGAAATGAATGACAAAGTTTGGGGGCACATAAGAACAATGAGGGAGGTTTGGGAGGAAAAGTGAAGAGAGAAAATGACAGTTTGAGGAAACACTTTGAAGAATTTCTACATCTTGCAAATAGAAAGAATAGTGCCTAATAAAGGAAACTGAGAAAACGTAGTGAAAGTCATAGAAAAACTATAAGAAAATTTTAGTGCCTTAGAAGTGAGGAAGAGAGAATTCCAGGAAGGCAGTGATCAATGGTGATGTATACTGTTGGAAGATTAGTTTATTCACACCTTGACAAGCGTTAGAAGTTAACCAGAAACCGATTTGCTTGAACAGATTCAAAAAAAAAAAAAAATATCACAAGTAAATGCATTATGATCTCAAGATTACGGAAAACACATATTCTTATGTCTTTAACTGTGTTCTTTATTTGTAGAAAACTTGTAAACATTGTCCACTAACAAGAGGCCCTGATCCCCAAAGTCTCTTGGCTTGAAAAATACCTAGATAATCCAGGAAACTGTGAGGAAGGAATTACAGTTTCCTTTTCCTTGGAGTTTTAGGTGTCTACTTGGAGGCAGAGGTTTCCCTGAAAAGCATTCTTTCAGCCACCAGAGAGAGACAGTGATCTTATCCCTGGAAAAAAACACTTTCAAAATTCAGTGGCATGTTTTCAATATGACACAGGTTAGGGTTTGTCAAATATTTCTAATGTTAAAAAGAAAAAAAAACAAGTGATTCTTAATTTGTTCCTGCTGACTAATGAGAAAACACACAACTCCTCTTCCAAACTGCATAGAGCTCAAAAGTACCACCCACCACCCCCCAACCCAAACATGCAATCTCATTTATTGCATCCTAAACAAAAATAACAACTGAAGAAATATGGCTACTGAATACAAAGGGGAAAGTATCCAGATTCTTATTTGTATCCAATTATTTTAAAATAATTAATAGAAAAAAAATTAACATGCATTTTGAAAAATATATAATAGAATTGTTCCAATGAAATATCTAGTATTACTTGTCCCCCCCCTCCCAAAAGTTTTACAAATTGGCATAACACTAATTTATCTGTGTAAATACTTGTGTCAGGGCCTCAGCTTCTTATACCTGGATCTTAATCCTTTCTTTATTTTTGGTTGGGAGAGTTAGAGATCTTAGCAGTTCAGTCAACATTTTTCGGTCAATATTGGAGGGTATTGCCAATATATGAGAATCTTTTATTCCTCTCAGAGCAGTGGGGTTTGAAAGCGCTCCACAGAGGAATGATACTGATGTGGGCTTTGTTTTTCTTGGGCTCACCAGCCCAGCTGTTCAGATGGGGTTATTTTAACTCAATCTCTGTTGCCCTCCTGGTCCCCATAGGAAATTCAGCTCCTAGACAATCTCACCAGAGTGGATATGTGTTCACAAACCCATCGGTCAGTTGCAGACCCCATGGGACATCCTTCCTCCCCTATGTCAGTAACTTTTCTCCCTAAATGATGCCTGATAATCAGGAGCCCACTGGAACATGACATACTAGTGCCACTGCTTCTACAGTCTCCTGAGAGAATGTCAACTCTTCTGTCTAGAAGTTGTCTCCTAATGGTCCTGAACAGCTGGCTCTCAAGGTGCCAGAGGCTGCAAGTTTCCATGCAGCAAGGAAAAACCAACTGTCTTTTCTACAGGCCTTTTAACTTATGTTAGCATATCTCAAGACGAGACCTGAATGTAAATGCTCTCAGCTGTTACCTGCAATTCTTTCCATCACAGGACTCATCACTTAGCTAAAAGTAGGATCAAATACCATGCTGTCATGATTGGTTTGCCATACCCCTCCCAAGTGCCTAGAAATTTCCTGCCTTCTTTTTCAGCCCAAACCAGAGCTTATTACACAAATGCAAAACTTGGGCCGGCCCGGTGGCGCACTGGATAGTGCGCCGCTTGGGAAGTGCAGCGGCGCTCCCGTCCGAGGGTTCGGATTCGAAGGACTAGACAGG